>NC_133730.1:5518562-5723562 GCF_048934315.1 Petromyzon marinus
TTTACTATGCTCTTGTTCTTTCTATTCTATTTATTATTCTTTCTATTCTTGTTCTTTCTATTCTATTTATTATTCTTTCTATTCTATTTATTATTCTTGTTCTTTCTCTTCGATTGCGCGGCTGTGAACGGTGGCGCCGGCGAGTGGCTGCGGCGGGGTGACGCGTGAGAACGCGCTTGCGTGCATCACCTACGAACCGAGCGTCGAAAAGTCCATCGGCTTGCGTAGGACGGCCCGTCTAAGGCTAAACTATAAAACGAAACGATGTTTTGTTATTTTGCCACGTAAGGGCCCACTGAGCGACGTAGCTCTTCTTCAGAAGCGTCCGGGGAATCACAAATGGTCGCTTGGCGAACTGGCGGCTTATCAGCAGACGTAGAGGGGGGGGGGGGGGGAAACAACAACAGGACCCGGTGGGACACGGAAACTCCAAATATTCGGCAGACGTCAGGGTCGGGATCGAACCTACGACGTCCTGCATACCAAGCGAGGTAGTTAACATCTCCTAGACACCGTGATGATGATGAGAGAGAGAGAGAGAGACACCGCAATGACCTCCCCCCCTCCCAAACACCCCACCGCCGCCTGCCTGACTGTGGGCCCCTTTCCGCCAGACTCTGCCGTTCCCGACGGCGCTGCCATCTGCCACGGTAGCAGCAATCATTATCTTAATTGGCTTTTATTTGTTCTGTTTTTTTCCGCGTCAACCTCATTAGCGGGGGCAAAGCCATTCCTAAGCCTCGCTGTGTGTCACAGACGACTGTTTGGGTTTTGTGATTAGGCCGGGGGGCGCGGGGGGGAGGGGGGGGGGGCGCGGGGGGGAGGGGGGGCGCGGGGGGGAGGGGGGGGGCGCGGGGCGTTTAAGGCGGAGAGGGGGGGGGCCGGGGTACATTTTTGCCACGTTCGGTTTTTTGCCAATTGGGGCCCAACATTTAGCCACGTTACGCGTTTGCGGGCTCGCGAAAAACCCGCCGGTGTTAACCAGGGTGGCCGCGCGGCCTCCTGACCGCCAAATCTGCAAGACGGTGCGTGAATGCGTGCGTGCGTGCGTGCGTCTGTGTGTGTGTGTCTGTGTGTGTGTGTCTGTGTGTGTGTGTGCGTGCATGCGTGTGGGGGGGGGGGGGGGAGCGGTGGCGCAGCAGTTAGCGCTGCCTCTACAAACCCGGCTGTGACGACTATCTGAACCGGTTCTGGGCCTCCCACTGGGGAGACAAAGGTGGCCGGGCGTGGTGCTGGACACCCGACCCCTTCGTCTGTCGAACCGGTCTCCGTAGTTTCTCTCCAATAACCCAACAGTCTGTTCAGGCTATATGGGGGGGGGGGGGTGGGGGGGTGGGGGATCTTTGTCAGCAGCACAGTGGTTTCGCGAACTTCACTGTAAACCCCGCCACCTGAGTTCAATTCCTGGCCCGTGGCTATCGCCATTGTCGACCGCTATCCCAGCTCCTGGCGCGTAGGCGTAAACATCGCCACCGGGGGAGACAAAGGTGGCCGGTCGAGTGGCGCTGGACGGAACCACCCCTTGGTTGCGCGGTGCTCGCCTTAATAGCTGCTCGCTAACACGTGGTCGGCAGCGGTGCTTCGGGGCCTACAATCCCGCCAACCTGGGTCATGGACGTCATCCACGGAAGCGGCGTCCGAATCCCGTCCTGGGTCTCGACCTTGGCCGACTCGGCCGTAAAAAGTAAAAAAAACACAACAACCGGTGGCCCGGGTGTTGTGGCAACTGGGGAGACAAAGGCGGCCGGGCTTGCGACTGGCTACGCCACACCCTCGCGCGCCCTTAATAGGTGCTCGCCGACAGCACTTGCAGCGGTGGTCTCGCACAGCCCCAGCGAGGCCGGGGGGGGAGGGGGCGGTAGGGGTTGTCTCGTGTCTGCGTGCGAGTGCGCTGTGCCCTTCACGTGGACGCGCTTTGGATGTTTAACAGCGTGCGGTGTGGGCTGCATGCGGCCCGTCTCAACAGGCGCTCGCTAACATCATGATCCCTCTCTGGTCCCTCTCACGTCCACACCCACCCCTCCACCCCGTACGTTTCATAAGAGACGGACGGACGGACGGACGGGCGGTACCGATGATCTCTGCCGCTCTCGCCTTTGCGACTCTGCCCGGGGGCGGGCGGGCGGTCGTGCGTGCGTTCATGTTCCTTGGCGTTTGCTCTTTGCGTGGAAGAAGGGCCCCCCCCCCCCCCCCGGGACCGTTTGTCCCGATGATAAATTTAGCCCACGATGTTACCGCTCGCTCGCTCGCTCGCCCTCCCGCGTACGTAATGTGCGTGCCCGTGTTGTGCTGTGCCGTGCCGTGTGAACACACACACACAGGAACAAAACTGTTTTTCTTTTACCAGGTAAGGCCCGCTGAGATACGGTAGCTCCTTTTCCAGAAGCAGGCCTGGCCATCACAAATAATAGCTCAACGAAGTGGCCTTATCATCACCATCACGTGGGCATTTGTAGCAGCACCCAAATACTCTAAAAACGCGTGACGTTGATTATAAATGTACAGGGAAGAACCGGAGGACCCGTGGAAAAATCCACACGACCAGGGGAAGGAATGCGCAAATATGCAGCAGCAGGCGTCAGGGTCGGGATCGAACCCACGACCTCCTGTACACCAGGCGAGGTAGTTAACATCTCCTAGCCACCGTGATGATGATGATGATGCTGAGTGAGAGAGACACGCAAACTCCAAATATCCAGCAGCAGGCAGCAGGCGTCAGGATCAGGATGGAACCCACGACCTCCTGTATATCGGGCGAGGTAGTCGACATCTCCTGGCCACGTGGCGTGACGAGCATTCGCGGCGGGAGAGTGCCGCTCGTTGGCCAGGAAATGAACCCGTCCGTAATTTACGTCTTCGCTCCTGCCGTTCCTCTCAACAACCCCACACGGCCATAACTCTCTCTGGCACTCACTCCTCTCTCTAGGTCCCTCTCGCTCACTCACTCACTCGCTCTCTCTCTGCCAATGCGTCACGTGTTCATGACAGCGACAGCAGCGGGGGGGGGGGGGCGATCCGTTGACACAGGCCCTCTTGCGTACTGGCCAAGTGAAGTGGAGGGACGGAGTGGAGGTAGAGAGTGGAGGGAGTGGAGGTAGAGAGTGGAGGGAGTGGAGGTAGTGAGTGGAGAGAGTGGAGGGAGGGAGTGGAGGGAGTGGAGGGAGGGAGTGGAGGGAGTGGAGGGAGTGGAGGGAGTGAGTGGAGTGAGTGGAGGGAGTGGAGGGAGTGGAGAGAGTGGAGAGAGTTGAGGTAGTGAGTGGAGTGAGTGGAGAGAGTGGAGAGAGTGGAGGGAGGGAGTGGAGAGAGTGGAGGGAGGGAGTGGAGAGAGTGGAGGGAGGGAGTGGAGGGAGTGGAGGGAGGGGAGTGGAGGGAGTGGAGGGAGTGGAGGGAGTGGAGGGAGTGGGTGGAGGGAGTGGAGGGAGGGAGTGGAGGGAGTGGAGGGGGGGAGTGGAGTGAGTGGAGGGAGGGAGTGGAGGGAGTGGAGGGAGGGAGTGGAGGGAGTGGGTGGAGGGAGTGGAGGGAGTGGGTGGAGGGAGTGGAGGGAGGGAGTGGAGGGAGTGGAGTGAGTGGAGGGGGGGGAGTGGAGGGAGTGGAGGGAGGGAGTGGAGAGAGTGGAGAGAGTGGAGGGAGTGGAGGGAGAGAGTGGAGTGAGTGGAGGGAGGGAGTGGAGGGAGTGGAGTTAGTGGAGGGGGGGAGTGGAGGGAGTGGGTGGAGGGAGTGGAGAGAGTGAAGGGAGGGAGTGGAGGGAGTGGAGGGAGTGGGTGGAGGGAGTGGAGGGAGGAGTGGAGGGAGTGGAGGGAGGGAGTGGAGGGAGGGAGTGGAGAGAGTGGAGAGAGGTGAGTGGAGGGAGGGAGTGGGTGGAGGGAGTGGAGGGAGTGGAGAGAGTGGAGGGAGGGAGTGGAGGGAGTGGAGGGAGGGAGTGGAGAGAGTGAAGGGAGGGAGTGGAGGGAGTGGAGGGAGTGGAGGGAGGGAGGAGTGGAGGGAGGGGGTGGAGGGAGTGGAGGGAGGGAGTGGAGGGAGGGAGTGGAGGGAGGGAATGGGAGGGAGGGAGAGAGTGGAGGGAGTGGAGGGAGGAGAGAGTGGAGGGAGTGGAGGGAGTGGAGAGAGTGGAGGGAGGGAGGGAGTGGAGGGAGTGGAGGGAGTGGAGAGAGGGAGTGGAGGGAGTGGAGGGAGGGAATGGAGGGAGGGAGAGAGTGGAGGGGAGGGGTGGAGGTAGTGGAGGGAGGGAGTGGAGAGAGTGGAGGGAGGAGTGGAGGGAGGGAGTGGAGTGAGTGGAGGGAGTGGAGGGAGTGGAGGAAGGGAGTGGAGGGAGTGGAGAGAGTGGAGTGGAGGAGTGGAGGGGAGGGGTGGGGGGGAGTGGAGTGAGTGGAGGAGTGGAGGGAGGAGTGGAGGGAGGGAGTGGAGGGAGGGAGTGGAGGGAGTGGAGAGAGTGGAGGGAGGGAGTGGAGAGAGTGGAGGGGAGGGAGTGGAGAGAGTGGAGGGAGGGAGTGGAGGGAGGGAGTGGAGGGAGTGGAGGGAGGAGAGAGTGGAGGGAGGGAGTGGAGGGAGTGGAGGGAGGGAGTGGAGGGAGTGGAGAGAGTGGAGGGAGGGAGTGGAGGGAGGGAGGGAGTGGAGGGAGGGAGTGGAGGGCGGGAGAGAGTGGAGGGAGTGGAGGGAGGGAGAGAGTGGAGGGAGTGGAGGGAGGGAGTGGAGGGAGGGAGTGGAGAGAGTGGAGGGAGGGTGGAGGGAGGGAGTGGAGGGAGTGGAGGGAGGGAGTGGAGAGAGGTGGAGGGAGTGGAGGGAGTGGAGGGGTGGAGGGAGGGAGTGGAGGGAGTGGAGGGAGTGGAGAGAGTGGAGGGAGTGGAGGGAGGGAGTGGAGTGAGTGGAGGAGAGTGGAGGGAGTGGAGGGGTGGAGGGAGGGAGTGGAGGGAGTGGAGGGAGTGGAGAGAGTGGAGGGAGGGAGTGGAGGGAGTGGAGGGAGGGAGTGGAGGGAGGGAGTGGAGAGAGTGGAAGGAGTGGAGGGAGTGGGTGGAGGGAGGGAGTGGAGGGAGTGGAGGGAGTGGAGGGGGGGAGTGGAGGGAGTGGGTGGAGGGAGTGGAGGGAGGGAGTGGAGGGAGTGGAGTGAGTGGAGGGAGGGAGAGGAGTGGAGGGAGTGGAGGGAGGGAGTGGAGGGAGGGGAGAGAGGTGGAGGGAGTGGGAGGGAGGGAGTGGAGAGAGTGGAGAGAGTGGAGGGAGTGGAGAGGGTGGAGGGAGAGAGTGGAGTGAGTGGAGGGAGGGAGTGGAGGGAGTGGGTGGAGGGAGTGGAGAGAGTGGAGGGGGGAGTGCAGTGAGTGGAGGGAGGGAGTGGAGGGAGTGGGTGGAGGGAGTGGAGTGAGTGGAGGGGGGGAGTGGAGGGAGTGGAGGGAGGGAGTGGAGGGAGTGGAGCGAGGGAGTGGAGGGAGGGAGTGGAGGGTGGGAGGGAGGGAGTGGAGAGAGTGGAGGGAGTGGAGGGAGTGGAGGGAGGGAGTGGAGGAGAGTGGAGAGAGTGGAGGGGGGGAGTGGGGGGAGTGGAGGGAGGGAGTGGAGTGAGTGGAGGGGGGGAGTGGAGGGAGTGGAGGGAGGGAGTGGAGAGAGTGGAGGGAGTGGAGGGAGTGGAGAGAGTGGAGGGGTGGGAGTGGAGTGAGTGGAGGGAGGGAGTGGAGGGAGTGGGTGGAGGGAGGGAATGGAGGGAGGGAAGAGAGTGGAGGGAGTGGAAGGAGGAGAGAGTGGAGGGAGTGGAGGAGTGGAGAGAGTGGAGGGAGGGAGTGGAGGGAGTGGAGTGAGTGGAGGGAGTGTAGGGAGTGGAGGGAGGGAGTGGAGGGAGGGAGTGGAGTGAGTGGAGGGAGTGGAGGGAGGGAGTGGAGGGAGGGAGTGGAGAGAGTGGAGGGGAGGGAGTGGAGGGAGTGGAGGGAGGGAGGGAGTGGAGGGAGGGAGTGGAGGGAGTGGAGGGAGGGAATGGAGGGAGGGAGAGGTGGAGGGAGGGAGTGGAGAGAGTGGAGGGAGGGAGTGGAGGGAGGGAGTGGAGTGAGTGGAGGGAGGGAGTGGAGGGAGTGGAGAGAGTGGAGGGAGGGAGTGGAGGAGGAGGAGAGTGGAGGGAGGGAGGGAGTGGAGGGAGGGAGTGGAGGGAGGGAGAGAGTGGAGGGAGGGAGAGAGAGAGTGGAGGAGAGTGGAGGGAGGGGTGGAGGGAGTGGAGGGAGGGAGAGAGTGGAGGGAGTGGAGGGAGAGAGAGTGGGAGGAGGGAGTGGAGAGAGGGGGGAGGGAGGGAGTGGAGAGAGTGGAGGGAAGTGAGGGAGGGAGTGGGGGAGTGGAGGGAGGGAGTGGAGGGGAGTGGAGAGAGTGGAGGGAGAGAGTGGAGGGAGGGAGTGAGTGGAGGGAGTGGAGGGAGGGAGTGGAGAGAGTGGAGGGAGGGAGTGGAGGGAGTGGAGGGAGTGGAGGGAGTGGAGAGAGTGGAGGGAGTGTAGGGAGGAGTGGAGGGAAGGAATTGGAGTGGAGGGGAGTGGAGGGAGGGAGTGGAGGGAGGGAGAGAGTGGAGGGAGGGAGTGGAGGGAGGGAGAGAGTGGAGGGAGTGGAGGGAGGGAGGGAGTGGAGAGAGTGGAGGGAGTATAGGGAGGGAGGGGAGGGGAGGAAGTGGAGTGGAGGGAGGGAGTGGAGGGGAGGGGGACTGTCTCGTGAGTCGGAGGGTCGCGACTTCCGGGTCATCGCCAATCAGTGGCAATGCGCACGGCAGAATGCCTCCCTCATTGACAGCGATGAAGAGAATACAAATTGTAACGCGCGCATTTTTCGCGAAGGACCAAAGTTCAGTTGTGACCCAGCTCAGAGTTGGAATTTTTCCTCTTGAGCCGCGAAGTTGCAGCGCCTCCTAGCGGTGTCGCCGCAGCTTCGCGGCGCTGCTCCAGCGGGTGGCCCGCTGACAGCAACCTCTGCCCCCCTGTCCACCGCGTGTTGTCAAATTGGAATCTCTCCGCGTGGGTCTCTCTGCGCGTGTGTTTGGCGTTGGCGACGGTTAGCGGCGCCCCCCGCGCTACCCAAGTTGGGTTCCCGCTCACGGCCATCGCCGGTGACGATTCTCTGAATCGGTCCCGGGCCTCCTCCTCCCCCCCCACCCCACCCCCCCTAGGTCGACTCGGCCTCAAATGAGTACCCGGCACGGTTGTTTAAGCAACATCAGCAGGGGGGAGACAAAGGCGGCCGGGCCTGGTGCCTGCCGCCCACACTCTCGTGCAACGTGCCGACCGTGATAGGTGTGCTACTCGATAACAGCGAGATGTTGACTACCTCGCCTGGTACACAGGAGGGCGTGGGTTCGATCCCGACCCTGATGCCTGCTGTATTTTTGGAGTTTGCGTGTCTCTCTCTCATCATCATCATCACGGTGGCTAGGAGATGTTAACTACCTCGCCTGGTGCACAGGAGGGCGTGGGTTCGATCCCGACCCTGACGCCTGCTGTATTTTTGGAGTTTGCGTGTCTCTCTCATCATCATCATCATCACGGTGGCTATGAGATGTTAACTACCTCGCCTGGTGCACAGGAGGTCGTGGGTTCGATCCCGACCCTGGAATTTGCGGTGTCTCTGCGTGGATTTTTCTCCGGGTCCCCCTGGTTTTCCCCCTCCACATTTAGAATCAACGTCGCGCGTTTAGAGTGTTTGCCTACTGCTGTAAATTCCCACGCGTTGATGATGATGATGATTACCAAGCCAATTCGTTGAGCTGTCACTTGTGATGGTCAGGCCGCTTCTGAAAAAAAGAGCTACGTAGCTCCGTGGGCCCTTACCTGGAAAGATAAAAAAATAATGTATTCTTGGTATTTTCGGTAAAGTCACGTAGAAGGGAAATAATAAAATCATAAAAATCAAACAATAAAATTCTCCCGACGTTTCGATTGCAACACAAGCAATCGTCATCAGGTGTGAAAACCACAGCAAGAACATTTTCTTGCCGTGGTTTATTATTTTATTATTTCCCTTCTACGTGACTTCACCGAAAGAACTTAAAACTTCCGCTCAGTTATAGTCTTGGTTCTTTCGGTAAAGTCACGTAGAAGGGAAACAATAAAATAAAATTAAAATATATATTGTTTCCCTTCTACGTGGTGACTTTACCGAAAGAACCAAGAATATTAATCCCTGCAGTCATGAAAGCTTTAAATCGGAGTTAAAAAATAATGTTGTTTTGTTCGCATATCTTTATTTTACTTGTTCACCGTTCCTGTACTTTGCACTCCTATCGTGTCTTCGTGCCGTTCGTTGTTGCAACGTTCGGAACCCGCCCCTACTGGGCATCTTTGAAAAAAGAGCTTCGCAGCTCATCGGATTCCTCCGGTGTAAAGAAATATTCCGATTCTGTAGCGTGGTGGGGGGGTGTACGGACACGCATTTTGGTGACGTGATTACGACCCCCGCAAAAAATATCTATCAATTGTGAATCGTGATCTTGGTTCGCGAAAGCTCAGTGGGGCCTTAACCCGGTCAAAATCAAAATAGTTTAGTGTTTAGTTCATCGATGTGCTAGTCGCAAGCAGGACTTGCCCTCACGGTCTTTTGAACGCCACACGGTGGGGGTGCATCTTTGTGTTTGTGCGCGCGTGGTCAGGACGTACACGCTGTGTGGCACACCGGAGTACCTCGCCCCGGAGGTGATTCAGAGCAAGGGCCACGGCTTGGCCATCGACTGGTGGGCGCTCGGAATCCTCATCTTCGAGATGCTCTCCGGGTGAGTGACGACGCGGTGACGATGCGGTGACGATGCGGTGACGATGCAGTGACGATGCGGTGAGGATGCGGTGAGGATGCGGTGATGATGCGGTGACGACGGCGACGACAGGGCGACGGCGCGGTGACGACGCGGTAATGTGGTGATGATGTGGTGATGATGCGGTAACGACGCGGTGACGACGGGGTTATGACACGGTGATACGGTGATGATGTGGTGATGATGCGATGGTGATGCGGTGATGATGCGGTGATGATGCGGTGGCGACGGGGCGACGACGCGGTGATGAGGTGGTGCGAGCGGCTCGGCGTTAATGTCATTGAAAGAGGTGCAGCAGCAGCAGCAGCAGCAGCACCAGCGCTGTTTTTACAGAGACGTCGTCACTCGCCGCAGGGAACCGTAGCGACGCGACCGTCGCCACTCCACGATGCCGATCGGTGGTGCGGGGGAAGAACAGCGAACACTAAAATCAGTTTCTAAAGAAATGAGCTTTCCCGACGATGACGATTTAAAAGTGGCGTGCAGCTCCCAGTGGCCTCCGAACGTCGGAAGTGAAGAGAGCGTTCCAGACGGCCGCAGAAGCGCGTCTGAAAGCGCGGGGGCGAAGGCGGCGGGCGCCGCCGCCGCCGCTGCGAGGAACGATGACCGGAGTTCGCGCGACCAACTCCGGTCGAGATCGGCGAGGTGTCGCGCTCCGTGCGTAACGAGTGCCGACCTTGCAACAACGGGGTTTGAAAGCTCGGCAAACCTGGGGGGGGGGAATAGAAAAAAAGAGGTCTGCGGCTCGATGAACCCGGGCACCCCCGTGAGGTTACCTATTTTGTTTTTTAGACAGCAGGTGGCGCCCCCGACCTTGCGTTGTCAAAATGACTTTGCAGGGAAAGAAATCGGCGCGCGAGTTCACGCGCCGGACGCGGCCGTCCGCCGGCTTCGGAGGCGCGTGGTCAGGCAGGCAGGACGGGCGCTATCGACCTTTACACCAAACTCTGCGATCCTGTATTGCGTGCGACGTTCGGCCTCGCCCCGTTGTCGAGCGTGCGAATAATGAACGCGGGGAGGAAACCGCAGCGCCCGGGGGAAACCCTCGCATCCGAGGTGGTGGTGGGGGGGGTGGGGGAGAAGGGGAGGCGAGGTTGGTTTCCCCCGTACAGATGGAGTACGGACGGGGAATTAGCCCGCTCGCAGATGGCTGCTTGGCAACCCCGGCGGGTTTTGGGTGTCTCTTCGACGTCTCTGCGCGTGATTCGCTGACCCTCGCCGCCGCCGTCGCCTCTGCAGCGCCGGGGCTACGCGCAGCCACGCTGATTTTGTAGCGCGATTCGGCGCTGCGTTGCTTTTCTGCTCCGTCGTGTGGCGCTCCGGCACGCCCGCTGAGCACGGCCGGCTGCGTACGGCGCGAGGGAAGTCCCAGCGCGCGCCCCGGTACGTGTCCGGCAAGCGGCCTTCGCGAGGCTCCCGGCGAGGCCGCCGTTTCTCCCGTCGCCGCGGCCTGGTGGGGTTAGGTGTCGGGATTTTTTTTTTTTAAAAGCGCGCGGACGGCAGGGGGCTTCTCTGTGTCTCCCCGCCGTGTGGTTGTTCAATTTTTTTTTTTTAAAACGCGCGGACGGCAGGGGCCTTCTCTGTTTTGCCGCGCGGCGTTCGTGCGAACACACGGAGGGTGGGAGAGAGGGGAGAGAGAGGAGGAGAGAGAGAGCGTCGTAATTTAATTTGCGGCTAGCGTGGCGGAAACACGACGACGAAGATAAAAACGAGGGTCGGATAAAAGGCGGAGTGGGGAAGAGAGAAAAACTAAAAGAGGAACGATTCCCGGGGGCCCGCGTTGCTACGGTTGCACGTGCAAGCAATTTGCAGCGGCACCGCCATCGGAGATGGGAGACCAAGTTGCGGATGGCCGTACTCCCCTCCGCAGGGGGTCCTTGATGCGAAAACACGGGGCCCAGTGGTGGAGAGTGAGCGGAAGGATGCTGGGACGCGGGTTGGGGGGTCGGCATCTCCCCCTAGTGCCTTCCGCTGGGAGGGGGGCGATGGGAGGGGGGAGATGGGAGGGGGGCGATGGGATGGGGGAGATGGGAGGGGGGAGATGGGAGGGGGGAGATGGGAGGGGGGAGACGGGAGGGGGAGATGGGAGGGGGGGGACGGGAGGGGGGAGACGGGAGGGGGGAGACGGGAGGGGGGAGATGGGAGGGGGGAGACGGGAGGGGGTCGATGGGAGGGGGGGGACGGGAGGGGGGGAACGGGAGGGGGGGGACGGGAGGGGGGCGATGGGAGGGGGGAGACGGGAGGGGGAGACGGGAGGGGGGCGACGAGAGGGGGGCGACGAGAGGGGGGAGACGGGAGGGGGAGACGGGAGGGGGGGGGACGGGAGGGGGGGGGGACGGGAGGGGGGGGACGGGAGGGGGGAGACGGGAGGGGGAGACGGGAGGGGGGGGGACGGGAGGGGGGCGACGAGAGGGGGGCGACGAGAGGGGGGCGACGAGAGGGGGGCGACGAGAGGGCTAGCTGGGAGGGCAGCGTGCTGTAGAATGTGTGTTTGTTGTCTCTCTCTCTTTCTCTCGTCATGCCGCCGCTGGGTTTTGTGGTTTCTGTTCATCAAGCCGACCCTCTCGGTGGCGACAAATTGCTTGAGCGTTTGAGACGGGATCTTTAGGGGCGTCGGAGTGTTCTTTGCCGTGTTTTCACGTTTCCGGCCCCGTTCAGCAGACTTAATTTTTGGCCGTGTCGAATGCGGAATCAAAAATAATTTTGTTTAAATACATTTTTCGTCCCGGTTGAATGCCACGCAAAAATGCATTCTGTCCAAACGGACGCTTTAATTAGGGAAACGTTTGCGTAGGTTGTCTGTAAAAATTAAAACGATTGCTCATTAAATTAATCCTGATTTGTGTATTTGGAACATTTATTTTTTCATGATAATTGGAAAAAACTTTTTCTCAGTTTAATTTTTCTCTCCAGCTGTTTCAATCGAGCATTTTTTTTTGCGGCCTACTCGTTTAAGGTTTCCTCTTTTGATCTTTAATTTCCTCAAATTATCCTGACCGTCAACATTCTTTCCCACCAAATGCCAAGCAGCCCGTCCGCTCGTTCCCCTCCCTCTAGCTAGCCACTGATCGAAACTTTTATTCCGACGGAGTGTGACAAGGACAGTGACTGGAAAAGTTGCGCTTGCCAAAGCAGATGGTGCAGTTGTAACAACGCGAAAAAAAACCATGCAAAATCAAGTTGTGTGCTAACTTGGCAGAGTTGCAAGTACAAAAATAACAACAACGACAACGCATAATTGAAAAATTATTTGGCCATTTGGGGATGTCGTATTAATTTGGAGAAAAAAAAACACGTTTTGGGAGGGTATTTCTGGGTAAGTTTTTCTCCAAGTTTTCTTGTTAGCTCACCCATATTTTAATTGGCCATCGAGCAAAACTCAATTTTTGCCTCTTAAACAGACCTCGCAACTAAATTGTGTGTCGCACGCCCTCAACCACCCTACGCAGCCAATCGAGTGGAGGATTCGCTGTGTATGTTGTTGGAGTTTGCGTGTCTCTCTCCCTCCCTCCCTCCCTGTGGTGGCGTGGATTTTTGTTCTCCGGGTCCTCTGATTTTTT
Source organism: Petromyzon marinus (assembly GCF_048934315.1). Classification (NCBI taxonomy): domain Eukaryota; kingdom Metazoa; phylum Chordata; class Hyperoartia; order Petromyzontiformes; family Petromyzontidae; genus Petromyzon; species Petromyzon marinus. The sequence goes on from NC_133730.1 coordinate 5,530,875, forward strand.
TCCCCTCCACGTTTAGAACCAGCGTCTCGAGAATATTTGACTGTTGTGAATCTCCACGAGATAAGCCACTTTGTTGAGCTATCATTCATGATAAGCCTGGTCGCTTTTGAAAAATACGTTAATTCCTAAGTGGGCTTTACCTGGTAAGATTAAAATCATTTGGTTTTGTTTGTACATTTTAAAGTAATTTGGATACCATTCCTATACTTTGCACTCCTATCATGTTTAAAAAAAATGTTTTCGTTGTAACGTTCTTATCACGTTCCCCGTCTGGACATGTGTAAAAAAAAAAGAGCTTTGAATGCTCATCGGATTCCTCCTGCAGTGTAAATACATATTTTGATTCTGTAGGGGGGGTGTACGACCACAAAAAAGATCAATTGTGAGGTTGCGTTATCCTAATCGTTTAAAAAAAATCACGGTGTGATGCTCAGTTTGCTTCGACGGTGGCACGACAGATGGGTCCACCGAAAATATATTTTTCCAAAAGGAATCGTGGGTCGTCACAATCGTCATCATCATTATCAGCCATGTTCGATCCACTGGCGGATGAACGCATCTCCCCAAAACTATTGCACTATTTAAACGAAACTGTTTTTCATTTAACCAGGTAAGGCCCACGGAGCTACGTAGCTCTCTTGCCAGAAGCGACCTGGCCCATCGCTAGCGATAGCTCAACGAAGTGGCTTATCTCGATTTAAAGCTTTCGTGACTACAAGGATTCATCTTCTTTGGTTCTTTCGGTAAAGTCACGTAGAATGAGAATAAAATAATAAATTGATAAAATAAAATAACACAATAATATTCTCACGACGTTTCGGCCATCGGCCACAACACATGCGGCCTTCATCAGGTGAAGGGGATGAGTCTGTCTGGAGGACAGCGCTTCTCACTCCAGCGCTGTCCTCCAGACAGTCTCGTCCCCTTCACCTGATGAAGGCCGCTTGTGTTGTGGCCGAAACGTCGTGAGAATATTATTGTGTTATTTTATTTTATCAATTCATTATTTTATTCTCATTCTACGTGACTTTACCGAAAGAACCAAAGAAGAAGTGGCTTATTTGTGTGGAAATGTTTTTAAATGTGGAGGGAAAAACCGGAGGAGCAAAATCCCACGCAACCATGAAATGAGAGAGACACGCCAACTCACGTTTGATGCTTTCTGAGCCCCCGTCTCTGCCCCACTTCACGAAGGGAGTGAGGGTCACCCCCCCCCACCCCTCTCTTTCCCTTTGGAAGTTTTTTTTTACAGCTTCCCAGAATCCACTGGCAGTAAAAAGGCAACGTTCATCCGACTTTGTAGGATGAACGTTGAGATTTACAAGGGGCACGGGGTGATCAATACGGTCTGAATTGGTCTGCGATAAGGTCGGGCACTGATAATGGGTTGACAGCTATGTAGTGGTGAGTGTTTAAGTGGTGAGTGTACTAGTGGTGAGTGTACTAGTGGTGAGTGCAGTGGTGAGTGTACTAGTGGTGAGTATAGTGGTGAGTGTACTAGTTGTGAGTGTACTAGTGGTGAGTGTACTAGTGGTGAGTGTACTAGTGGTGAGTGTCTGTTTGTGTTTCTCCCTTGTGATGGGACTTTGTAGGATGAACGTTGAGATTTACAAGGGGCACGGGGTGACCAATAAGGTCTGAGTTGGTCTGTGATGAGGTCGGGCACCGACAAGGGCTTGACAGCTGTGCGACAGTGCGACAGCACGTTGTGTAGCCCACTCTGCCGGTGGCCTCGAGGCTTTGGCGGTGCGCGTGTGTGTGTGTGCGTGCGTAAGTGCGTGCATGCGAAGAAGAAGAAGAAGACGATGGGTCGGATATGCGAACGTAGCTCGCAATTTAGTTGCGAGATCTGACCCAGGGAGAAAACAAATCTATTTACGAGGCCAAAATTGAGTTTCGCTTAATTGGCGAACAAAATATAGAATTTACCTGAACGTAAACTTACCCAGAAATCACCTTCCGAAATGTGTGTTTTCATTTCGTGTTTTAATACGATATCCCTGAATGGCCAAGTGATTTTTTTTATTAGCCATGCATTGTCGTTGTTATTTTTGTACTTGCAACTCTGCCAAGTTAGCGCTCAACTTGTTCTTGCGTGGTTTTTTTCTTGCGTTGTTACAACTGCACCATCTGCTTTGGCAAGCGCAACTTTTCCAGTCAGTGTCCTGTCACAATCCGTCGGAATAAAAGTTTTGATCGGTGGCTGGCTCGAGGGAGGGGAGCGAGCGGAACCGACGGGCTGCTTGGCATTTGGTGGAAAATAATGTTGACGGTCAAGCAATTTGAGGAATTTAAAGATTAAAAGAGGAAATCTAAAACGAGTAGGCCAAAAATATGGTTCGACTGAAACAGCTGGAGAGAAAAATAAAACTGAGAAAAAGTTTTTTTTTCCCATTATGAAAAAATAAATGTTGCAAACACTCAAATCAAGTTTCATTTTTTCTTTTTACACGGACAACCTAAATAATTATTTCCCTAATTAAAGGGTCCCGTTTCGACAGAATTAAATTTTCCACGGCTGGGTTTTTGTTATCCGTTAACGACCGGCGGCGTTCAACCGGGACGAACGACGAAAATTAATTTGAACAAAATTATTCTTAAATCCCGCATTCGACTCGGCAAAAAATTGGTCACCGCTGAACATGGCCGGAGACGTGAAAACGCGACAAAGACAACACTCCGTGACATTTGATTTTTCAATAAATATGAACGCCGCGAAAGATCCCGTCTCAAAACGCTCGAACAATTTGTCGCCACCGAGAGGGTCCGCTTGACGAGCAGAATCCTCAAAACTCAGCGGCGACATGACGAGAGAAAGAGCGAGAGTGACAAAAAACACACGCTCAACGGCACGCTGCCCTCCCATCGTCCCCGTTCCATCGTCCTCCCCCTCCCGGCGTCCACCTCTCGGCGTTGGCTCACCGAGCCGTTCGAGGGGCCTCGTCGTTTACGGGATCTGCGATGTCCACCGTCGTCACCGTAATCTCATTGGGCGACGGTGGTGACAGTGACGATAGCGCGACGTTTTAGCCGACTCGGCAAGTGGCCTTGAGGCTTTGGCGGTGCGTGTGTGCGTGTGTGCGTGCACGTGTCCGTGCGTGCTAGTGTGCGTGCGTGCTAGTGTGCGTGTGTGCTAGTGTGTGTGTGTGTGCGTGTGCTAGTGTGCGTGCGTGCGCGTGTGCTTGTGTGCGCGTGTGCTTGTGTGTGTGCGTGCAAGTGCTAGTGTGCGTGTGTGCGTGTGCTAATGTGCGTGCGTGCTAGTGTGTGTGTGCTAGTGTGTGTGTGTGCGTGCGTGTGCTAGTGTGCGTGCGTGCGCGTGTGCTAGTGTGCGTGTGTGCGAGCGTGCTAGTGTGCGTGCATGCTAGTGTGTGTGTGTGTGTGCGTGCGCGTGTGCTAATGTGCGTGCGTGCTAGTGTGTGTGTGTGTGTGTTCTAGTGTGTGTGGGTGCTGATGTGTGTGTGTGTATTTTGACCACGTAGTTCGTGAAGCCTTCAATAGCTGTACTGGGGGAATCTCCATATGGTACAGATATAATGGGAGGCTGATCGATGCCCGGGTGCGGTCAAGGGATGGCTCCCTATTGCTCAACCACGTTATGTATGCTGATGATTTGGTAATAGCTGCTCAGTCAGAGGAGGAGTTGGAGACGCTGCTGCTGAGACTGGAGCGTGCCACTAAGAGGTGGGGCCTTACCATCAGCCCCACCAAAACTAAGCACCTGCCTGGGTATTTTGTACCATCGGACACTCCACCCCCACAACTCCCAATCGGTGATGGGGCAGTTGTGGAGAGAGTGGAGAGTTTCCCATACCTGGGCAGTGTGCTTATGACTGGCTCCAGTTTAACAGCAGAGGTCTCACTCCGAATCAGTCGAGCGGCAATATCTTTTCATCGGTTGCGTAACGCTGTGTGGAAGCTACCTGGTCTGTCGCTCCGCACTAAGCTTCAGGTCTTCTCGGCCACGGTCATTCCCTCCCTTCTCTACGCTTGCGAAACGTGGACCCCCCTAATGGAACATCTTCGCCGGTTAGAAACATTTAGGCTGGCCTGCCTACGATCCATCCTGGGTTTAACCAGACTGGATTGTGTGAGGAGCTCACAAATCCTTGAAAGATCTGGGCAAGGTCCCATCGGTGAGCTCCTCCGGCGGGCAAGGCTGCGATGGCTGGGTCATGTAGCCCGCATGCCCAGCCACCGCATGCCGAAACAGCTTTTGTTCGGCCGGATTGAGGGGGCAAAGCGGGCGCGGCACGGGCTAGAGAAGAGATGGAGTGATGTGGTACAGGAGGACGTGGAGCTGAGTGGACTTGTCGATGACTGGTACCAGTGGTGTCAAGATCGGCCTCTGTGGAGGAGGCTCGTGAAGGACGCTACTGGGCAGTTGGAGGTAGTCGCCCTCCAACAACAACGGAGGGCGGAGGAGCGACGCTCACAACAACAAGCGGAGCGCCAGGTGGCTAAAGCACAGCAGGTTGGCACAGTAGGGGGCACAGGTGGTGCATCAGCCAGTCATCTCAGTCAGTCGACCCGTGGCACCTGGGTCTGCCCCGTGACCTCCTGCCAGCGGGCGTTTGACACTTCACGTGGCCTCAGGGTGCACATAGCCTGGCACAAGCGTCGTGGTGACGTCACCGCCACTTAGTGGCGAACGGCGGTTGTTGTTGTGTGTGTGCTAGTGTGTGTGCGTGCGTGAATAAGAAGACAAAGGGTCGGATATGCGAACGTAACGGGAGGAAGACGACAGTGACAAAAGTAAAACGAATTGTCTGGTGGTGGTGCTGCTGCTGCTACGCTGGCAGTGATGCACAGGCACACGTTACCAAAAGGAAAACTGAACACGACTAAAACAAAAATCCGGAACATTTTTTTGTTACCAGGTAAGTCCACACTGAGTCAATATAGCTCATTGTCAGAAACGACCTTGCCATCACAAATGATAGGTCAACCGAAGTGCTCAGCATCATCATCATCACGTGGACATTTATAGCGGCAGCCCAAATGCTCTAAACGCCTGACGTTGATTCTAAACGCGGAGGAAGAAAAACCGGAGGACCCAGAGAAAATCCACGCGACCACGTGGGAAGAGAGACACGCAAACTCCAAATATACAGCAGCAGGCGTCAGGGTCGGGATCGAACCCACGACCTCCTGCATACCAGGCGAGGTAGTTAACATCTCATAGCCAGCGTGATGATGATGATGATGAGAGAGAGAGAGACACGCAAACTCCAAATATACACCAGCAGGCGTCAGGGTTGGGATCGAACCCACGACCTCCTGTATACCAGGCGAGGGAGTTAATATCTCCTAGCCACCATGATGATGATGAGAGAGAGACACGCAGACTCCAAATATACAGCAGTCGTCAGGGTCAGGATCGAACCCACGACCTCCTGTATACCAGGCGAGGTAGTCAACATCTCCAAGTCACCGTGATGATGATGAGAGAGAGAGAGACACGCAAACTCCAAATATACAGCAGTCGTCAGGGTCAGGATCGAACCCACGACCTCCTGTATGCCAGGCGAGGTAGTCAACATCTCCGAGTCACCGTGATGATGATGAGAGAGAGACACACAGACTCCACATATACAGCAGCAGGCGTCAGGGTCAGGATCGAACCCACGACCTCCTGTAGACCAGGCGAGGTAGTTAACATCTCCTTGCCACCGTGATGATGATGATGATGAGAGAGAGAGGCACGCAAACTCCAAATATACAGCAGGCGTCAGGGTCGGGATCGAACCCACGACCTCCTGTAGACCAGGCGATGGAGTTAACATCTAGCCACCATGGTGATGATGAGAGAGAGAGAGATGCAAACTCCACATATACAGCAGCAGCAGGCATTGTCAGGGTCGGAATGGAACCCACGGCCTCCTGTATACCAGGCGAGGTAGTTAACATCTCCTAGCCACCGTGGTGATGATGATGAGAGAAACGCAAACTCCAAACATACAGCAGGCGTCAAGGTCGGGATCGAACCCACGACCTACTGTATACCAGGCGAGGGAGTTAATATCTCCTAGCCACCGTGATGATGATGAGAGAGAGACACACAGACTCCAAATATACAGCAGTCGTCAGGGTCAGGATCGAACCCACGACCTCCTGTATACCAGGCGAGGTAGTAAACATCTCGCCATCACGTCGCCCCACATTCGTCAAGAACACCCCGTGTGTGTGTGTGGCCTTAAAAGGAAAAAAATATATAAAAATATAAACAGGCGACATTAATGTGGTTTGAAGAACAGCCATATCCGGAGCCGTCACCCATTGTACTTATTTATTTTTTATATTTTTAAGGCCGAAACGTTTGCTGACGCGGAACGCGTTGAGCTGAGATTTTTTTTCGTGTCATTCACACACAAAGAGGTTACCGGGCGTACCTACAGAGTGCAGACTTCCTTAAACGCCGGGGGGGCGGGGGGGGGAGTGGAGATTTGGGGGGCTGTGGGTAATGCGTTGCTGTGCGTTAGCGGTGAGTGAGACCGCGCACGCGAACGGTCAAGAACCCCGCGCTACCTTAGTGCGTGCGACATGGGTCAGGTTTTGTGCGAACATCTGCGGCAGATTACGCACCCGGCCGTGCGTGAACGCCGCGGCGGGCGCGGGCCCCCCCCCCCCCCCCCCCCGCCCCCCCCCCCGCCCCCCCCCCCGATCGTCGTGTTTTTCTTTTTTTCCCCCGCGAAGCCGTTGGTATAAACCCCCTCTTCCGTTCCGAGGCGCCTGCAATTAGCAGGCCGTGGTCGGTGTTGGCTGTCGTGGTCGGCGTGTGGGTGTCCCGTTCGTGCCGCCGGATCCGGGCGGAGGGGGGCGGAGAGGGGGCGGAGAGGGGGCGGAGGGATGCTCTAGGAACGGAGCAGCCATCAAATGATTATTCTATGAAAAATAAGAGCAGGTTTTTTTAAAAAAATTAATTCGCCCTGAATAAAAACTTGTGTTAAGATGCAAGTCGCGCGGGTGATATCGGCCAAGGAAGGTCCCGTACAAACAATTATTACCGTGTGGAATATAAAAAAATAGGTTTTAATCCTTGAATAAAACTGTTGTTAAGATGCAAGTCGCGCGGGTGATATCGGTCAAGAAAGGTCCCGTACAAACAATTATTACTGCGAAGGTTTCGGGGGGTTTGGTTGAGACGTTGGGATTGTGGTCTAGGCTGCGTTGAGGCCTCATGGGCTTCACGTCTTTGTTGCAGTAACTTTTCCTTGTTGTCCTTGTTCGTGCCTTTTTTGGTTTTGGTGCCATTTCTTAATTTGTATAATTTTTTATTTTGCTCAGTAGTAGTCGTAGTGGTTTTCATTTTCTTGGCAGTGGCTTGATATGTGATTTGGTCCACAAATATGCATAAGATTCACGCTATGGGATGCTCTTAGCATGAATGACTCTATGTAACAAGTATTATAATTATTAATCTTTGACAGCCACACTCGGTGATTTGTTAACGTCAAGAATATTACTCTAAACGGGGACATGTAAGAAAACTAAAACTATATATGATCATCATTAGCACCCGAGACTATAAAACTGTTCAACCTGAATCTTGATTTGAAGCTTTCGTGACTGCAGGAATCCCGTACTCTTTGGTTCTTTCGGTGAAGTCACGTGGGTAGAAAAATAAAATAAATCACGACGTTTCGGGCGCAACACAAGCGTCCGTCCGTCCATCAGGTGGGCATCTCTTGAGAAAGGTTAGCGACTCGATCCAGGTGAGCCTTCCCGTCTCGCAATCTGCTCAACCACGGATGCCTTAACGTCGGCGGCTCGTGATACCTGAACTGCCGCATGTAATTGCGCAGCGTTAGGGGCCGGGGGGGTGGGGCGGGGGGTGATGCTCGAAGCACGAACGACGCTCTGTAAAATGAAAGTGTTATTTCGATTAAAGTCTGTTCTCCTGTTTAACACGGCGCGATCGAGCGGACGCACCGGCTGCGCAGAATCGGGATGCTGCTGGATGCTTCCCCCAACCGCCGCTGACGCGCACGCACGCGTCTCGCGTCTCGCGGCGTCGCGCATCACGCTCGTTACGACGCGATTGTCGCGCTCTCCGGGATCGCGAAGCGCCACCGCGTGCGGCGGCCTTCGAGCGTTTCGCCAGCTACGGGGGCGCGACGGTGCGGCGGGCTGAACGTGCGATCGGCGGCGGCGGCGGCGGCGGGGGGGGGGGGGGCCGTGCTGACGCACCTGTGGGGGGACCGGCCTGGGCCCAAAGTTTCGTGCGAGGGCTTTGCCAGGTAGGATAGGATGGGTTCATTCAGATCTACAAACACAGACACAATTTCAACCGAGAAGATGGCTTCAAATTAAGCGACCATTGGAAAGATGTTCTAAATCGAACCAAACATTAAACTAATTGTCAATGGTACAGTATATTTTTTCGAGTAGTGGTACCGCAAACTTTCGCAGCTCTTAAAAATTCCCTTTTCACACCATCAATAGGTAAACTCCCCCTCCTCCCCCCCTCGCCAACCGGCATGTTCACCCGCATGTACACCACCTCTACACCGTTCATCATGCTAAGTCGGCCAATCAAATGCTAATTTTTATGCTAATTCCTTTGTCAAGGCACCTTGTTTCCTCGCACACAGCTTAAAGGTCGCGGTCTGAGCGTGGTTGTGTTTCACTCCAGCGCTGTCCTCGAGACAGTCTGCTCCCTTCACCTGATGAAGGCCGCTTGTGTTGTGGCCGAAACGTCGTGATTTTTGTTGTTTTATTTTTTACCTACGTGACTTTACCGAATAGAACCAAAGAGTAAGGATGGGTTAATGGCTGAGTGTTGTATTTGTATGCGTTTGGGCGATTTGTTCTCGCCTGTCTTGTCCTCTGCACTCCTGTTGCGTGTTTTTCTTTTGTATTGTGTTTGTTGTTGTATTGTTGTTGCCCCGTGCCCTGACTGGACCATCTGAGGAAAGAGCTTCATAGCTCATCGGATTCCTCCTGTGTCTATTAATAATCCATCACTACCACCACCACCACCACCAGTACCACTCCAAAGACAAAGATTCCCCGTGCAGCCTTAACAGACTGTTGGGGTAAGTGCTGTTAGCGAGCACCTATGAAGGCAGAAACGGCACACGAGGGGGTGGGTGGCCAGCACCACGCCCGGCCGCCTTTGTCTCCCCAGTGGTGACGTTTTTTTGCACTGTACCAGGTACTCATTTGAGGCTGAGTCGACCTAGGGGAGGCCCAGGACCGGTTCAGATCATTATCAACACTGGTGCTGAGCGGGAATCGAACCCAGGTCGCCAGGATCGTAGCGCCTGCTACACTGCCACTCCACACCACCACTACCACCACTACCACCACCACCACTACCACCACCACTACCACCACCACTACCACCACTACCACCACTATCACCACCACTACCCACCACTACCACCACTACCACCACCACTACCACCACTACCACCACCACTACCACCACTACTACCACCACCACTACCACCACTACCACCACTACCACCACCACTACCACTACTACCACCACCACTACCACCACCACTACCACCACTACCACCACCACTACCACCACTACCACCACCACTACCACCACTACCACCACCACTACCACCACTACCACCACCACTACCACCACTACCACCACCACCACTACCACCACCACTACCACCACCACTGCCACCACCACCACTACCACCACCTCCAGCACTACCACCACCACTACCACCACCACCACTACCACCACCACTACCACCACCACCACTACCACCACCACCACTACCACCACCACTACCACCACCACCACTACCACCACCACTACCACCACCACTACCACCACCACTACCACCACTACCACCACCACCACTACCACCACCACTACCACCACTACCACCACCACCACAGGCGCCGTAACCTCACCGCCGCACCCTAACCACGGCCGCCGACCCTCGTGAGGCCTCTTCCCGCCCGAGTGAGACGGGGGACCCACGGAGGTCTCCCCCCCCCCCCCGTGTCGATCTGTCCAGCTAATAATTGTCAGACGCTCTTTGACAAACGCGCCGGTGTCATAACAAAAGAGGTCATCGTTTTCATTTTTTTGAATATGCCCGCTGAGCGATGGGCTCACCCGTCGGCACTTTTGACGTCTCTCTCTCACTCTCTGTGCTCTCTGGCTCGGGTTTTTTTTCGTTTTATTATTTAAGACTGGGATTTGAAGCCAAAGTGTGGAAGGAGGTGGGGTGGAGGGGGGGATGTGTGCGTGTGTGCGTGGGGGGTCAAGCGAGCGGGATGCTGTTTGGACAACTCTGCCGTGTGGCTAGTAATTTTCGTGTTTGGTTTAAAGGTTTGGTGTAAGTGGCAGAGGGGTGGAGTGGGGGGGGGGTGGAGTGGAGTGGAGGGGGGAGGGGGTCCCCCCACCCACCCCTTCAACCCCTTCAACCTCGGAACCCCCGGCCCCACCCCCCCCCCCTGTATTTAAATAACACGGTGGTGGCGGCAAGCAAGAAGTCGGAGAATTAAAAAAAATTGAATTATTAAACAGACCATCAGCGGGGAGGGAGGGAGGGAGGGCCTGGAACAAAGGTGGCATTGTTAAATGCGCGCGGTCGGCATTACACACGTACATTATATATATTTTTTATTCTTTACGGAAAACCACTCGCGCGATTTTGTCCGCCGCCTGACAGTTTTGTGCTCGCCGCCCGCAGACATTCTCACGTCGGAGTCGGGCTACTTCAATCGATTTTTGTTGTTTACATGTACACATAACAAAACGAGTGGAGGTGCAGTGGTTGCCGCTTGGCCTTGCTCGTGCCACTGTGGGGTCACGGCAGTGGAGACCCTCCAGCCCATGGGAGACCAGTTCACCATGGAAATCCAGTTTACCATGGGAGTCCAGTTTACCATGGGAGTCCAGTTTACCATGGAAATCCAGTTTACCATGGGAGTCCAGTTCACCATGGGAAGCCAGTTTACCATGGGAGTCCAATTCACCATGGAAACTCAGTTTAACATGGAAGTCCAGTTCACCATGGAAATCCAGTTTACCATGGGAGTCCAGTTCACCATGGAAATCCAGTTTACCATGAGAGTCCAGTTTACCCTGGGAGTCCAGTTTACCATGGGAGTCCGGTTCACCATGGAAGTCCAGTTTACCATGGGAATCCAGTTTATAAGAACTGAGCGGAATTTTTTAATTTAAAGCTTTCGTGACTGCAGGGATTCATATTCTTGGTTCTTTCGGTAAAGTCACCACGTAGAAGGGAAACAATATATATTTTTATTTTATTTTATTGTTTCCCTTCTACGTGACTTTACCGAAAGAACCAAGACTATAACTGAGCGGAAGTTTTAAGAAGTACAATTTTTCGTTCCTCCTGTGACGTTTGATCTTGGTCCAGAGTGCCGCGGTTATTTGACGCGGTCGCGGCAGGGCGGTTGTAGGGGGCGGTTGTAGGGGGTGGCGGGGGATGGTTGTGGGGGTGGTTGTGGGGGTGGTTGTGGGGATGGTTGTGGGGGTGGTTGTGGGGGTGGTTGTGGGGGTGGTTGCGGGGGTGGTTGTGGAAGGCGCTGGGTGGTTTATTGGGTTCGGATGTGATATTTGAAACCGTTGGGACGAGGTCCGCGTCGATTGCACGCCGCGCGCACGCACGGAGAGCGAACAAGGACGGGAGGACGACGACGTCAGTGCGTGGCGGTCGAGGCGACGCCGACCCAGTGTTGCTGTTGACAACGGACGTTGTTCGCGAGGCTACGATGGATTCGCGACAAACGACGTAACAAACTAAAACAGGCGGTGAGACGTAAACCCGGGCCCCCCCCCCCCCCCGCACGCTGCTTCGGTCGTGAGCTCCTCCCCGACGGAGCTCCTCTATTTCTCTCAATTTCCGTCTCGTTTCCTTTTTTCGCTGGGGTTTTTTTTTTCCCTTTCGAATGGAAAGCGACAAGCCGACGTTTCGGGGATGACACCGCCAGCCCGCTCTCACTTCCCTCCTTCTCCTCGACTGTGCAAACCGCGCACCCGCTCTCTCCCCCTCTCTCCCCCTCTCTCCCCCTCTCTCCCCCTCTCTCCCCCTCTCTCCCCGCCCCCGCCCCCCCCCGCGCCCTAGTTTTCCCCGTCGACACGTTCGGGACAGGCTTGGCGCGTCCGTCGGCCCGCGCGCCCGCCCACGCACGCGCGAAGTTTTTCCGTAGCGCGCGACCTCTGACACGCGTGGAGAGGAGGGGAGGGGGGGCGGTAGCGGGCGTTGGCTTCGTGGGATTTTGGCGCTGTACAGGAGGTCGTGGGTTCCATCACGACCCTTGACACCTGCTGTGCATTTGGAGTCTGCGTGTCTCTCTCTTATCATCACGGCGGCTAAGCGATGTCAGCTACCTCGCCTGGTGTACAGGTGGTCGTGGGTTCCATCCTGACCCTGACGCCCGTTGTATATTTGGAGTTTTCCGTGTCTCTCTCTCTCCCAGTGGTCGCGTAGATTTTTCTCCGGCTCCCCTCCCGGTTTCGTTCCCCGCACGTTCAGAATCGCCGAACGTGCGTTTCGGAGCGCGCTCGGCTGCCGCGAATTTCCACGCGGACGATGACGCCGCCGCCGCTTGGTGTTCAGTCGGGTCGACTCTGACAAGAAAGCCGCGTGTAGGCCTCCCGGCGGGAGCGAGTTGCCTCCTCGTGTAAAAACAAAAAAACACTGGGACTCGGCTCTTTGCTGCCGCGAGATTTCCTCCGTCGGCGAGCGTCCGCTCGAACCCGCCTCTTCTCCCACGTCGGCCCGGCTAAACGAGAGTAAGTGGCGCCACATGTCGCGCCGCCGCCGATGACGACGACGGAGGCGCAGCCCTGCAATTGCCTGTCCACGGCCATCGCTGGCGGAAGGGGGCCTCCGCTCGTGGGAGCGGGACGATTTCCAACTTGCACCAGGCTCACGCCAAAGAGGAGCCCCCATAGTAATGGGTGCGTTGTCTTCACCCCCCCCCACCCCCCGCTCCCTAAGCACCGGGTCTACCGGGAACCTCTGTCAGGTGGCCATGGCGAGGAAGGGGTGGTAGTGCCCACACTTTAACTTACTAAACGCGGACACTGGGTGCCGCGGTGGCTAGGGGATATTAACTATCTCGCCTGGTATGCAGGAAGTCGTGGTTTAGATATCGACCCTCACGCCTGTTGCTGTATATTTGGAGTTTGCGTGTCTCTCTCTCATCATCATCATCACGGTGGCTGGGAGATGTTAACTCCCTCGCCTGGTATGCAAGAGGTTGTGGTTTCGATATCGACCCTCACGCCTGCTGTTGTACATTTGGAGTTTGCGTGTCTCTCTCTACGTGGTTGCGTGAATTTTTTTCCCGGTTCCTCTGATCTTTCCCTCCACGTTTAGAAAAATTAGTTTTTCGAGTATTTGCCTGCTGCTTTACATTTCCACGTGATAAGTCACTTGGTTGAGCTGTGATGGCCAGGTCGCTTCTGAAATAAGAGCTATGCAGTGAAACCTTGGGTTGCGAGCATATTCGTTCTGGAAACGTGCTCGAAATCCAAAGCACTCATATCGAAGAGAATTTCCCCAGAAGAAATTATGGAATCTCAGATGATTTGTTCCACAACCCAAAAATACTGTATTCGTATAAAAATGATTAATACAAAATACCCTTTTATACTTTTTATTATTTAAATTTAATATAAAGTAATCAAATGTATTAATTACATCTTCTTTGGTTCTTTCGGTAAAGTCACGTAGAATGAGAATAAAATAATAAATTGATAAAATAAAATAACACAATAATATTCTCACGACGTTTCGGCCACAACACAAGCGGCCTTCATCAGGTGAAGGGACGAGACTGTCTGGTAGGACAGCGCTGGAGTGAAAGAGCCATGTTCAGATCACGGCCTTTAAGCTGTGTGAGAGATATACAAAGAAGATACACCCCTTCGTCCCATCGTCTCTACTATCAACTCCCCCACCTACAAACTGGCACGTTTTCTTGCTGATATACTGCGACCTTTCACTGGAAAAAGCACCTCTGCGGTACTAAATTCTACTCACCTGGTATCGATAATCAAAGGCATTTCCCTGTCCCCAAACGACCTGCTTGTCAGCTTTGATGTGGTGTCTTTGTTCACCAAAGTCCCGGTACCTGACACCATCGCTATCATTGAAGACCTGGTTCATCAAGGACTGCATACTGATGTACCCCCCCTGGTGAGACATTGCTTAACCAACACTTACTTCACCTGGAATGGAACTTTCTACAAACAAACTGAGGGCACCCCAATGGGCTCCCCCCTATCTCCGGTTGTAGCCAATGTATTCATGGAAAAATTTGAAACTGACGCCATCCAGACTGCCACTCTACGCCCGACCTTATGGAAGAGGTACGTTGATGACACCTTTGTCATCTGGCCACATGGCCAGCCTGCTCTAGACCAATTCCGCGACCACGTTAATTCCATACACCCAGCCATCAGATTTACCATGGAGGTCGAAAAAGATGGCAAACTACCCTTTTTGGATGTCTTAATTAAAAGGAGACATGATGGTTCAATGAGCCACTCTGTCTACAGGAAAGCTACCCATACAGATGCTTACTTGAAACCGGATTCCCACCACCATCCATCCCAGAAGAACTCCCTCATCAAGACTCTATACCATAGAGCCCAATGCATTTCCGACCAGGAACACATTACCAGTGAACTCAAGCACGTACACCAGGCTCTCAGGGCTAATGGCTACTCCGACTACACAATCCGCAAAGCCATCACTCCAGTCATGAAGAAGGATCCTCTTGTGGAGGCCACTCAAAACCATCACCTTACCCTACATTGCAGGGGTCACTAAAAAGATCTCCAAAATCCTGAATAAACACAAGATCCAGGTCCGATTCAACACAGTACATAAAATCCGTGATTTAGTTCCATCTGTAAAAGATGCTGTTCCAGACATACAGTACCCGGGCGTTTACAAACTAAAGTGCCTCTGTGGTAGTAGCTACATTGGAGAAACCAAAAGACATATCTCGGACCGCATCCGCGAACATAAAGCAGACTTGAAACACGGTAGGACGAACTCCTCTGCCGTGGCAGATCACTGTTATAATTCAGTGGGCTCACATGACATTGACTTCTCCAAGACGGAGGTTCTTTGCAAACCAACCGGCTACCATGAGAGATTCGTTCATGAGGCCATTCACATATACAAGCACAGAGACAATTTCAACCGAGAAGATGGATTCTGGCTTAGTAACCACTGGAAAGATGTTTTAAATCATTTCTGTTCTTAATTAATTGTATTTTTACAATGACCTTTAGACCGCAGCTCCTTCGCCAGCATTGACTCTTAATACCTCTCACACCACGGTTAATGGTATGGTTTTACAACATGGAGTATAATAGCGCCTCGCAGCTGTCTCTCTCCCCCTCCTCTGTTCCGACCGTAGCTATCCGTGGTGCTAAAGTTGAGGGTAAGAATCCACCCATTTTTTCGCCATATAGCATTGTGATATATAACGACTTATTGTTGGTAGCTTAGCTGATTGGAGAATATAGAGTTTATTGATAACATTAAGGTAATTTATATTTTAGTTTTTATTGGTTCACTATATAGTACTGTGAATAGCTCAGATGTGTAGGCCTTGACTTCAACATAGTCATTTCTGTGACCAGTCACTAGCTAATCACTCAGTTATTTCAATGCTAAATTCGCCTAGTTATTTCAATGCTAAATTATCCTGTTTGATTTGTACTAAGTGCCTCGGTGAATGTGTATGCTCTGACTTTAACATAGCTATTTCTGTGAGCAGTTACAAGCTAATCACTCAGCTATTTCAATGCTAAATTCTATGCTAATTCCATTGTCAAGGGGTGCCTCTGCGGATGTGTATGCTTTAACTTAGCTATTTCAATGCTAAATTCTATGCTAATTCCTTTAACAAGGGGTGCCTCTGCGGATGTGTATGCTTTAACTTTTAACATAGCTATTTCTGTGACCAGTCACAAGCTAATCATTCAGCCATTTCAATGCTAAATTATATGCTAATTCCTTTGTCAAGGCGCTTTGTTCCTCTCACACAGCTTAAAGGCCGTGATCTGAACGTGGCTCTTTCACTCCAGCGCTGTCCTACCAGACAGTCTCGTCCCTTCGCCTGATGAAGGCCGCTTGTGTTGTGGCCGAAACGTCGTGAGAATATTATTGTGTTATTTTATTTTATCAATTTATTATTTTATTCTCATTCTACGTGACTTTACCGAAAGAACCAAAGAAGATGAATCATTGCAGTCACGAAAGCTTTAAATCGAAATTTATTAATTGCATGTAATCGTGGCTGGTGTGAGGGAGAGGAGAGAGAGGAGAGGAGGAGGGTTATTGTATAGGACGACTTTCACTGTCAGTACAGTTACTAAAGAACAGTCACTACACTTGGACACAAAATAAAAAAAATGATTTACGCACACACACGTGGTCACAACACTATAGTACTGTAGTAAACAGTATACACGTGGTCACGACACTATAGTACTATAGTAAACAGTATACACGTGGTCACAACACTATAGTACTATAGTAAACAGTATACACGTGGTCACAACACTATAGTAAACAGTATACGCTCGCACGGATGTTGACTATATATACGAGTGAGGCACGCCGACTGAGACCGAGCATGGGAGATGATTACCCACAATCCCGCAGCGAGAGAGAAGAACCATTGGCTCAGTTGTGATCACGTGACGCTCGGCAGACAAAGCGTTATACTGTACATGTACTGCTCGTATTGCAACACATAGCTCGTTTATAAAATTATTATTTATTTAAACTTTTTGCTCGTCTTGCAAAGCACTCGCAGACCAAGTTATTCGCAATCCAAGGTTTCACTGTACACCTCAGTGGGGCCTTAACCTGGTTAAAAAAAAAATTGGTTTAGTTTTAGTTTAAAATAATAATACATTTCATTTGTGCGTGCTTTTCTGAATACTCAAAGACACTTTACATAAAATCATAAAAGCAGCAAAAACATCAAACTTAGCTAAACATTAAAAGCAATTTTAAAAAGGTGAGTTTTAGTCAATGATTTGAATGCTGGAAGGTCGGTGCAGTCACGGATTTGTTTTGGGAGAGAGTTCCAAAGTGAGGGGGCATAGCCCACGTCAAACTGTGACATAGCCACGTCAAACTGTGACATAGCCACGTCAAACTGTGACATAGCCACGTCAAACTGTGACATAGCCACGTCAAACTGTGACATAGCCACGTCAAACTGTGACATAGCCACGTCAAACTGTGACATAGCCACGTCAAACTATGACATAGCCACGTCAAACTGTGACATAGCCACGTCAAACTGTGACATAGCCACGTCAAACTGTGACATAGCCACGTCAAACTGCGACATAGCCACGTCAAACTGTGACATAGCCACGTCAAACTGTGACATAGCCACGTCAAACTGTGACATAGTCACGTCAAACTGCCGGGAGGGACAGAGGCAGCGTTGGAAATGCCATTGAAGCATCGGCGTCGTCTGCATTGGCAAGTCCAGCGTGATAGCCGATCTTTTTCCCGTGGAATGCTGACATTTGCGGTGAGGAGTAAAAAAAAATATATACGGATCAGAATAAGAGTATTTATCTATCCTGGAGGAGAAATCTGATGAGCTATGAAGCTCTTGTTTCACAGACGACCAGCAGGGATCACTCTTCACAGTAACAAAATACACGAGCGGACAATCTGCCTCATTCACATGTGTGTTTACACATCCTATCAGCCACGCGGCCATCTGGGAGTGCGTCATTTAAACGGCATTTGGTTCAACGCAAGCAAAAGCTTCATCGGTCGAGTTAGGCTTTACTCGAATCGGCGTCTTGACGTGTCCTGCAGGAGGAATCCGATGAGCAATGAAGCTCTTTCATCACAGATGTGCAGTAGGGGGCACGTGGTCAGAACGTTACGACAACAAACACCGCACAAAAAACGGAGTGCAAAGTGAAGGAAAAGTTGGTGAAACTGCCAGATGCTTCGTGCTAAATTAGAAAAAAGTATTTTTTTTGTCCGGCCGGCTTGGCCGGCTAGCCGGCCAAGCCGGCACGTCGGTGGTGACGCCGCCCGTACCCGCCGGGGTCACGCTCACGCGCCCCCTCTGACTCGGCACGAGCAAAACACGCGCACGTCGGAGGAGCCCTGCGTGCACGCGCGTGGGTGGAACCTCTCTCGCGACGCACGCGGCCAGGCGTGCCAATCGGAGGTGCGGGCGAAGGACGGCAAAACTGAGCGCGCAAAAGCGGCTCGAAAGAAACGAGTTTGCGGTGCGTCGATTTCAAAGCGCGCAGCTCTTCGGCGGCTTTCTTAATATCGGAAGGGAAGAGCGTTCCAGACGGCCGCAGAAAGCGCCGCGCGATGCGGTGCGACCGACGTCTTTGTCCGACGGCGGGCCAAAAGCCGCCGGCGACGCCGGCGCCGCGAGGACGAGCGGAGTCTGCACGACGGTTCACGCTGTCATGAGCCCGACCTTGTGACGTCGTGAGGAAGAGCGTTCCGGGCGGCCGCAGAAGCGCCTCTAATAGCGCCGCGCGATGCGGTCACTTCCTCCGCTCGGCGCTCGGCCAAGAGCCACCGCTGCACGGCAACCCACCACGGGCAGGAAAACAAGCAAACCCCGCGTTCTGTTCGTGCCGCCGCCGTCCCGTTTTCCCCTCCGCCAGCCCGCACCCCCCAGCCACTTTGATCGCCGCGTCTTGTAAAGCCTCGTGTCATCTTCGTCGTCCCGCGTGCTTTGTAACGGCCGAGCCCTCGGGAGAGCCGGGGGTGGGAGCGGGGTGGGAGCGGGCGGGGGGGGGGGTGCCTCTCCCGTCCGAACGTAATCCGGCAAAAAAAAACCAAAAAGCCGACGGAGCGAGCGGATCGAGACGCTCTCACCGCCCTGCGGGCACGGTGGTCGTCCGCCGAGGGGGGGCTTGGGGGCCGGCACGGCAGACGTGGCGCGGCCCCAGATTGCAACGCGGCTTCCTCTCGATCAGTTAACTCTCCGTTTCTAAGCGGTGCCTTTCAAAGCACCGTGCGCCTCGCTCCCCCACCCCCACCACCACCTGCCACTCTTCTGCACCGCCCTAATCTCTTGTTAGTTTTAGATAGCCTGCGGTATTCGGGTTAGGGTTCTACGCGGACGGGCGCGGATCACAGGCGCAGAAAATCTCAGTCGGGGGGGGGAGGGGGGGGGAGCCTTCCCAGTTGAGTTCGGGGCGGGCGGGGGAACGGAGCTCCTGTGTGTGCGCTTTGGCAGTCCCGGAGGCCCCGTGGTGGAATTTCCACGTTGCTATGGCGTGGTCCGGTCCGTCCGTCCGTCCGTCTGCAGGAAACGGCGGCGTCGCGTTTAGACGCCGATGTCTGACCCGGTCCTGCCGCCCCCCCACCGCCGGCCATCCACTTTCTCCAGCCCGCGCTGACCAGCGTGGTGAAGTATGGTTGGGTGGCTGCTGTTACCCGACGTGGCTCCGAGAAGCCTCTGTCCAGCAGTGGATTGACTTCGGGACGCTTTTTCATTTCTCTTTGTCCATATATGTTAAGTACCGTGTGTATCAAGTGTCTCTCTCTCTATATATGAAGCTGAGTTTAGTTCGCTCGTTCCACCGAGTACGCGTGGTGGTATTGGGGGTAGCTTAGTGGACTAGTCCACTTGTTCCACAAGAACAGGGGTGGTGGTATTGGGGTAGCTGAGTGGACTAGTCCATTTGTTCCACATTAACAGGGGTGGTGGTATTGGGGTAGCTGAGTGGACTAGTCCACTTGTTCCACAAGAACAGGGGTGGTTGTATTGGGGTAGCTGAGTGGACTAGTCCACTTGTTCCACATTAACAGGGGTGGTGGTATTGGGGTAGCTGAGTGGACTAGTCCACTTGTTCCACAAGAACAGGGGTGGTGGTATTGGGGTAGCTGAGTGGACTAGTCCACTTGTTCCACAAGAACAGGGGTGGTGGTATTGGGGTAGCTGAGTGGACTAGTCCACTTGTTCCACAAGAACAGGGGTGGTGGTATTGGGGTAGCTGAGTGGACTAGTCCACTTGTTCCACAAGAACAGGGGTGGTATTGGGGTAGCTAAGTGGACTAGTCCACTTTCAAATTTTCTTGCTGTGGTTTTCACACCTGATGATTATCGCTTGTGTTGCAATCGAAACGTCGTGAGGATTTTTTTATTTTTTATTTTATTTATTTTATTATTTCCCTTCTACGTGACTTTACCGAAAGAACCAAGAATAAGAACAGGGGTGGTTGTATTGGGGGTAGCTGAGTGGACTAGTCCACTTGTTCCACAAGAACAGGGGTGGTTGTATTGGGGGTAGCTGAGTGGACTAGTCCACTTGTTCCACAAGAACAGGGGTGGTTGTATTGGGGGTAGCTGAGCGAACTAGTCCACTTGTTCCACAAGAACAGGGGTGGTTGTATTGGGGTAGCTGAGCGGACTAGCCCGCCTGTTCGACAAGAACAGGGGTGGTTGTATTTGGGGTAGCTGAGCGGACTAGTCCACTTGTTCGACAAGAACAGGGGTGGTTGTATTGGGGTAGCTGAGTGGACTAGTCCACTTGTTCCACAAGAACAGGGGTGGTTGTATTGGGGGTAGCTGAGCAGACTAGTCCACTTGTTCCACAAGAACAGGGGTGGTTGTATTGGGGGTAGCTGAGCGGACTAGTCCACTTGTTCCACAAGAACAGGGGTGGTTGTATTGGGGTAGCTGAGCGGACTAGTCCACTTGTTCCACAAGAACAGGGGTGGTTGTATTAGGGTAGCTGAGCGGACTAGCCCGCCTGTTCGACAAGAACAGGGGTGGTTGTATTAGGGTAGCTGAGCGGACTAGCCCGCCTGTTCGACAAGAACAGGGGTGGTTGTATTGGGGGTAGCTGAGCGGACTAGTCCACTTGTTCCACAAGAACAGGGGTGGTTGTATTGGGGTAGCTGAGCGGACTAGCCCGCCTGTTCGACAAGAACAGGGGTGGTTGTATTTGGGGTAGCTGAGCGGACTAGTCCACTTGTTCGACAAGAACAGGGGTGGTGCTATTGGGGTAGCTGAGTGGACTAGTCCACTTGTTCGACAAGAACAGGGGTGGTTGTATTGGGGGTAGCTGAGCGGACTAGTCCACTTGTTCCACAAGAACAGGGGTGGTTGTATTGGGGGTAGCTGAGCGGACTAGTCCACTTGTTCCACAAGAACAGGGGTGGTTGTATTGGGGTAGCTGAGCGGACTAGCCCGCCTGTTCGACAAGAACAGGGGTGGTTGTATTTGGGGTAGCTGAGCGGACTAGTCCACTTGTTCGACAAGAACAGGGGTGGTTGTATTGGGGTAGCTGAGCGGACTAGTCCACTTGTTCCACAAGAACAGGGGTGGTTGTATTGGGGGTAGCTGAGCGGACTAGTCCACTTGTTCCACAAGAACAGGGGTGGTTGTATTGGGGGTAGCTGAGCGGACTAGTCCACTTGTTCCACAAGAACAGGGGTGGTTGTATTGGGGTAGCTGAGCGGACTAGTCCACTTGTTCCACAAGAACAGGGGTGGTTGTATTAGGGTAGCTGAGCGGACTAGCCCGCCTGTTCGACAAGAACAGGGGTGGTTGTATTGGGGGTAGCTGAGCGGACTAGTCCACTTGTTCCACAAGAACAGGGGTGGTTGTATTGGGGTAGCTGAGCGGACTAGCCCGCCTGTTCGACAAGAACAGGGGTGGTTGTATTGGGGGTAGCTGAGCGGACTAGTCCACTTGTTCCACAAGAACAGGGGTGGTTGTATTGGGGTAGCTGAGCGGACTAGCCCGCCTGTTCGACAAGAACAGGGGTGGTTGTATTTGGGGTAGCTGAGCGGACTAGTCCACTTGTTCGACAAGAACAGGGGTGGTGCTATTGGGGTAGCTGAGTGGACTAGTCCACTTGTTCGACAAGAACAGGGGTGGTTGTATTGGGGGTAGCTGAGCGGACTAGTCCACTTGTTCCACAAGAACAGGGGTGGTTGTATTGGGGGTAGCTGAGCGGACTAGTCCACTTGTTCCACAAGAACAGGGGTGGTTGTATTGGGGTAGCTGAGCGGACTAGCCCGCCTGTTCGACAAGAACAGGGGTGGTTGTATTTGGGGTAGCTGAGCGGACTAGTTCACTTGTTCGACAAGAACAGGGGTGGTTGTATTGGGGGTAGCTGAGCGGACTAGTCCACTTGTTCGACAAGAACAGGGGTGGTTGTATTGGGGTAGCTGAGCGGACTAGTCCACTTGTTCCACAAGAACAGGGGTGGTTGTATTGGGGTAGCTGAGCGGACTAGTCCACTTGTTCCACAAGAACAGGGGTGGTTGTATTGGGGTAGCTGAGCGGACTAGTCCACTTGTTCCACAAGAACAGGGGTGGTTGTATTGGAGTAGCTGAGCGGACTAGCCCGCCTGTTCCACCAGAATACGGCGGTCATCGGCGACACGCTGCAAACAATTTTGCGGCTCACCGCGACGGTTCCCCCCCCCCCCCCCGATCGTTCCACAAGTGTTGTTGTAGTTGGGTGGGGGTGGGGTGGTGGCAGGCTGAGTGTGTGGGGGGGGGGGCATGAGTGGTGTTCCAAGGTTCGAGACGACAGAAAAACCTTCAAGGGTTCTTCCGGACAGTGGTCTGGTGTAAAACCCCTTACGGCGAATGCCCATGGCTGCGGCAACCCCCAAAACGTCGGTCTTAAGGAAAGAAAAAAAACCACGACTCCGGTGGCTACGTTTGAGCCCTGCGAGTGGGCTCCGTGCCGGGCGGTTTGGTGGTGGTGGTGGCTACGCTGCAGTTGGCTCCCTGTAACCCACTGGCTCTTTGGAGTCGGCAGCAGCAGCAGTAGCGAGGCGAGGGTTGGTGGAGCGCACGCGAATGGGATTGTGAACCCTTCCCCCCCCCCACGTCCTGAAGTAGTCCGCTCGTTCCACCAGAACGCGTGTGCTTTTGCCGGGGCGGTGAATTGGTTCGATGCCGGGGTGGTGCTTTGTCTGATAGGATTGGGATGGTTTAGTATATTTTCTGTGTGTGTGTTTGGGGTGATTTATTTACCTTCCCGTCGTGTTTTCGTACTGCTTGTTGTTGCTGCGTTTGTACCCCGTGCCCCGACTGAACATGTGCGAGAAAGAGCTTTTATAGCCCGCCGGATCCCTTTCTGCAGGATACGTAAGCGTTCTGATTCAAGTAAGCCTAACTCTGCCGATGGGAACTTTGAATGCCGAAACCGATCGAGGCTTTTAATGGGGTGAATATTCCGATTCTCATTCTGAATCCGGCTGCGCTTTGGAGTCGGCGGCAGCGAGGGATGGTGGGTCGCACAAGGTATGTGAATTGTCGAGGAGTAGCCGCACTGCCACTGGCTCATCAGGAGAAGGCGGCGCAGCAGCAAAGCGTGTGGACTAAATCGCTCACCGTTCACATCTGTTCGGGGATCGAGCGTTGCACCCTCGCACGCGCGCGGGTGGGTGGATTTTTTTTTCCGGGTGCTCCGGTTTGCTCCCACGTGTATTATCAACAGTCGTGTAATTAATTGGGCTGAAAACATCTTAAAATGAAAAAAAAGCCCAATGTAGCAGCGGGATCCCGTTGATAAAGTCCTGTGACTAAAACTAAACTATTTTATTTACCAGGTAAAGCCCACTGAGCTATAGCCACCTGGCCACAAATGATAACGAAAGTGGCTTCTCATCACGTGCACATTTCGAACAACCAAATACTCTAAAACGCGTGATGTCGACTCTAAATGTGGAGGGGGAAAAACCGGAGGACCCGGAAAAAAAAAATCCACGGGGGGGAGAGAGAGAACGTGCAAACTCCAAATATACAGCAGGGGTCGGGATGGAACCCACGACCTCCTGTTGTACACCAGGCGAGGTAGTTAACATCTCCTAGCCACCGTGATGATGATGATGATGAGAGAGAAGCACGCAAACTTAAAATATACTGCAGGGGGTCTGGATCGAACCCACGACCTGCATACCGGGCGAGGGAGTAAACCTCTCCTCGCCACTGTCGGTTCCCCACTCGGCTGGGTGTGGCCTCAGGCGGGAGCTGGACTCGAACCTGCGACCTCCGGATTGCGAGTCGCCGGTGCCGATCGCCACCCCGCTTGCGGTGTTGCGAAAGGAGTTCAGCGCGCACGCGTGCAACATGTACGCACGCGCACAACATGTATGCACACGCAACATGCGCGCACACACACGTACAACACACGTCACACACATGCGGGAAACATACGTGTACACGCACACGCAAAGACACATAGACCCCCCCGTGTAGCCTTAACAGACCGTAGGGGCAAGTGCTGTGAGCGAGCACACTATGAAGGCCGGCACGGCACACGAGGGGTGTGGCTGGCCAGCACCACGCCCGGCCGCCTTTGTCTCCCCAGTGGCGATGTTTTGCTACGCACCGCACCAGGTACTCATTTGAGGCTGAGTCGACCTAGGGAAGGCCCAGAACCGGTTCTGGTCAATCGTCACCGGTGTTGGCCGTGAGCGGGCATCGATCTCGGGTCGCCGGGTTTGTATCTCAGCGCGCTAACCGCTACACGCATACACACACACACATACAACAACCGCCACTAAGTGGCGGTGACGTCACCACGGCGCTCGTGCCAGGCTAGATGCACGTTGAGGCCACGTGAAGCATCGAACACCCGCCGGCAGGAGGTCACGGGGCAGACCCAGGTGCCTTGGGTCGACTTTTTTTTTTAGCTAACCCAAATACAGACACACACACACACATGCACACACAAACATGCACACACACACACACGTACATCCAGAGCGAGACCACTGGAAGGCTATGGGGGGGGGGGGGGGCTCGAGGACATCAACCCGCCACCGCTGAGGCTGAGGAACACCCCCCAAGCGGACGAGACCCAGATTCGAACCCGAGCCCTCGGCGTTGGCGGCTCCGTGTGCACACCACGTGACCCCAGGCCCCCTTGAGTCCGTCGTTGGTTTTCGCGGCCGCTCGTCAGCGGAACCGGTCAGGCGCCCGTGGGTCTCACCCCCCCCCCTCCCCCCCCCCTTTTCCCCTAAGTGAGCGATGAGAAAACCTCTCAGAATCTCTTCTTTTGGACCGGACGGAATCCGATGAGCTAAGAGGTCCATCTTTTTATTTTTCTTCCCCAACCCCCCCCCCTCCCCCCCAACACGTGTCCAGCGGATCGGATTAGACAATCCACGCCGCCGTAGGGGGGGGCCCCCGTCGAGACCCAGCGGCTCTCCGGGGGTACACGGGGATACAAGCGAAGCCTCCGCCCCCCCCCCCTCCTCTTCCTCCTCGGAGTAAACAAAAAGGGGGGGGGGCGGTCGTGGTTACAGCACCGGGGCGCGCTGATTGCGGCTAGACGCGCCATGACCTCACTGCCAGTGGAAAATTCTCCCGTTGCTACTAACCCCCCCCCCCCCCCCCCGTGACACACGAGTCAGGAATGGATTTGAATTTATATATACGGTTTTCCCCTCCCCTTCCTCCCCTGGAGTTTTATTTTCAGTCTCCACTCTCCCCCTCCTCCACCACCCACCATCACCACTGCCGTCCCGACTGTAAACAAATGAAAAGTGGGGCAATTGGACGTTCACAACCACCACCACCACCACCACCTCCTCCCCCACCCCAAACTCGCGAGCGTAGTCGACGGACTCGCAGGGTTTGTCCAAAAGGCATCGGCTGCCAAAAGACGGCGGGGAGCTGAGTCTGCGTAATGGATCCGGAGCGCGCGGACAACCTCGCTCGCTCGCTCGCTCGCTTGGGCTGGGGGAGGGGAGGGCGGTGTTTGGGGAGTCTGGCTTGCGGTGGGCTTCGCGTCGGGAACGTCTTTCGTCCGCTTCCCTTCTCGTTTCACTCGCTCATTTTATTGACTTCCATTTCGCTCGCCAGTTTGCGCGCGGGGGGGGGGGGGGGGGGGTGGGGGCGGGGGAGGCCGCGGCCCGCCCGTCTTCACGTGCGGGCCCTGCCCCCCGCTGTGCCCTCCAGGTGCGCCAGGAAGGAGCCCGCCGCGATCTCGCGGCGGGGAGGGGATCGGCGAGCCGCTGCGGTCACCCTCGCGGCGTCGGAACGACAGACGGCGGCCGCCGCGCGCCGCGCCGCGCCGCGCTTTCGGGGCGCGCCTCCGCGGCCGTCTGGAACGCTCTCTTTCCCTGCGATGTTCGGAAGCCGCGGCAGCCGAGCACTTGATGTTTCGTCGTCTGGATTGACGAAGTCATTTCTGGAGAAGGGCGCGGCGCGGCGCTTTCAGACTGGGATGCTTCCGCGGCCGTCGGGAATGCCGCTGGGAGCTACGGATGCACTTTTGAATCGTCACCTCGATTGACAACTTGTTGTTGTTGTTGTTGTTGCGTTGAGTTTGTTGTCCTTCCCCCCCCCCCCCACCTCCCCCCGCACCTCCGATGAGCACGGTTGGCTGCGTGCGGTGCAAAAAGAGGTTAAACGTAGTACACTCTGGGTTTTTATTCTCAGATGGTTGTGGGCAAAGTAAACCGCTTCACATTCCGACGACGCGGTGGGAGGAGCGCACGTACGTCATCGGAACGGAATTGGAAGACGGGGCTAAAGTAAAAATAGCTTCATCGGTCCGTCTCCGGATCGGGCTCCCGCAACAACAACAACAATAAAAATAATCCAATTGCACAACAGCGCATTCCGTCCTAGGATCCCAGTGCGCAGCGCAAAAACGGAACCAGGGGGCCAAGCGACCAATCTGGAGAGGGCGAGGCCACTTTACAGTGATGGGGTTTTTCAAAGCGGGCTTGAATGCATCCACCGGCTCCGATTGCCCGACTTCAGTTGGCAAAGGCGTCCCCATCCCCGCGTGTGCCACGCTGACGAGGCCACGTGGGAGGGGAGGGGGCGGGCGCGTGCGGTCGCGGCGCTGCGGTTCTCCGCGCCGCGAGTGACGACGTCTTGGTAAGGACGGCGTCGAGCCGCTGGTGCTTGTCCGAGATTGGTCGGCGAACGGGGACACGGACCCACCCACCGCCACCACCACCGCCACCACCACCCTGCGGACGTCTCTCGCGACGGGAATGGGGTTCATATTCTTGGTTCTTTCGGTAGAGTCACGTAGAAGGGAAATGATGAAATGATAAAAATGTAACGCAATTAAATTCTCACGACGTTTCGATTGCAACACAAGCAATCGCAACAGTTGTGGTTTTCACACCTGATGACGATTGCTTGTGTTGCAATCGAAACGTCGTGAGAATTCTATTGTTTTATTTGTGCTATTTTATTTTATTATTTCCCTTCTACGTGACTTTACCGAAAGAAACGAGAATATGAATGCCTGCAGTCACGAAAGCTTTAAATGGGAATGGGGTTCATTAAAGCTGAGTTGTGTTCGTTGTAGCACGTGGGAGGAAACTGGAGCTCTCGGAGAAAACCCACACCTTGCTCGAGAGCGGGGGGTGGGGCAACACTCGCTAACCGCTGCGCCACCGCTCCCCATATACCCAGCGACGAACAAAAGGAGAAAGATCCCCCGTATAGCCTACGCAGGCTGTTGGGGCAAGTGCTGTTGGGCGAGCACCTGTTAAGGCCGGCACGGCACACGAGGGGGTGGGTGGCCCAGCACCACGCCCGGCCGCCTTTGTCTCCCCAGTGGCGATGTTTACACACCGCCACCAGGTACTCATTTGAGGCTGAGTCGACCTAGGGGAGTCCCAGGACCGGTTCGGATAATCATCACCGGTGTTGGTCGCGAGCGGGAGTCGAACCCGGGTCGCCCGCGTTGTAGCGTCACACGACCGCTCCCCACACACGCACACACGCACACACGCACACTCGCACACACGCACACTCGCACACACGCACACACGCACACACGCACACACGCACACACGCACACTCGCACACACGCACACTCGCACGTACGAATAGGTTCATATTATTGCTCCTGTCTTATTAGGTAACTCCCATCTGTAGGAGTTTAAGCAGCAACAGGTGAGACGTTGAAATTTATGGCTTTTCCAATGGGCTAAATAATGGGCACAATTCGAGACAGGAAGGGAAAGAATCTGCGATGCTTTACAGTGGCTGGAAAGCGCTTGCAATTCCACACAAAGACAAAGATGCCCTGGATAGCCTCAGCAACCACGGTGGCTAGGATATGTTCAACTATACTCTTTGGTTCTATTGGGTAAAGTCACGTAGGTGAAAATAAAATAACAAAAACTTTCGCAGCTCTTATAATTTCCCTTTTCACACCATCAATAGGTAAACTCCCCCTCTCCCCCTCCCCCCCACGCCAAACGGCAATTCCACCGGCATGTACACCACCTCTTTCCTAAAATCGGCCAATCAAATGCTAATTTTTATGCTAATTTCTTTGTCAGAACACCTTGTTTGCTCCCACACAGTTTAAAGGTCCGCTGTCTGAGCGTGGTTGTGTTTCACTAAATTCTCCTGTTTGATGAGTACTAGGTGCCTCGGTGAATGTATATGCTCTGACTTTAACATAGCTATTTCTGTGACCAGTTACAAGCTAATCACTCAGCTATTTCAATGCTAAATTCTATGCTAATTCCTTTGTCAAGGGGTACCTCTGCGGATGTGTATACTTTAACTTAGCTATTTCAATGAGCCATTTCAATGCTAAATTATATGCTAATTCCTTTGTCAAGGCGCTTTGTTTTCTTCTTACAAAGCTTAAAGGTCGTGATCTGAGCGTGGCTTTTTTCACTCCAGCGCTGTCCTCCAGACAGTCTCGTCCCTTCAGCTGATGAAGGCCGCTTGTGTTGTGGCCGAAACGTCGTGATTTTTGGTTATTTTATTTTCACCTACGTGACTTTACCCAATAGAACCAAAGAGTATGGATCCTAGCAGTCACGAAAGCTTTAAATCTATGTACAACTACCTCGCCTGGTATGCAGGAGGTCATGGCTATCGATCCCGACTCTTGGTGCCTGCTGTATATTTGGAATTTGCGCGTTCTCAGCACGGTCACGTGGATTTTTCTCCGCGTGCTCCCGGTTTGTTTGACCCCTTCCCTTTTGGAATCGACGTGCGTTTAGACCATTCGGCTGCTCATGCATTTCCACGTGACGATGATGAGGGCCACTTTGTTGAGCTATCGTTTGTGGCCAGGTTGCTTCTGAAAAAGAGCTACATAGCTCAGTGCGCCTTTCGTGACCAATATTCATAATTAGGGTTTTCGGGGTTAGATCGCGTGAGTGTATAAATGTGTCGTAGCCCTCCACCACCCAACACAGCCACTAAGGTTTGTCACGTTAACAACGCGCCAATGTTGTGGATTTACTCCCCAACACTATACACTACACTACTATGCACTACACTATACACTACACTATACACTACACTACTATACACTACACTACTATACACTACACTATACACTACACTACTATACACTACACTACTATACACTATATTATACACTACACTATACACTACACTATACACTACTATACACTACACTATACACTGCACTAGTATACACTACACTATACACTTCACTATACACTACACTACTATCCACTACACTAATATGCACTATACTACTATACAATACACTACTATGCACTACACTATGCACTACACTATACACTACACTTCACTCTACACTATACTAGTAACTAATCGGCGTGTCGTTTACGTGACAAACCTTGCTGGCTGTGTCGGTTGGTGGAGGGTTACGACACAACATTTATACACTCATCTTCTTTGGTTCTTTCGGTAAAGTCACGTAGAATGAGAATAAAATAATAAGTTGATAAAATAACACAATAAAATTCTCATGACGTTTCGGCCACAACACAAGCGGCCTTTATCAGGTGAAGGGACGAGACTGATGAAGGTCGCTTGTGTTGCGGCCGAAACGTCGTGAGAATATTATTGTTTTATTTTATCAATGTATTATTTTATTCTCATTCTACGTGACTTTACCGAAACAGCCAAAGAAGATGAATCCTTGCAGTCACGAAAGCTTTAAATCGAAATGTATACACTCGCGCGATCTTAACCCAAGCACCTCCATTACGGGCCTCACCTGGTAAAATAAAAATGAAAAAAATAGGCGAGTGCTTTAGTTTTAACCGACTCGCGGGGGCAAGCTCCGTCATCGGCTCGGGTGCGTCGCGGCTTTCCCCAGAGGCACCTCCCCCGAGAAATGAACGCGAGCGTCAGATCGCGCGCAACGACCGATGACGACGACGATGACGACGGTGGCGGCAGCAAGCCGGCGTTTTGTGTTGGCTTTCGGACGTGCTTCCGCGGCCGTCTGGAACGCTCTTCTCGTCCCTCCCGATATTCGGAGGCCGCTGGCTGCTGCGCGCTTTTTTGTTTGTTTTGTTTACATCGTCACGTAGATCGACGGGCTCGTTTTCTTTGAGCGCTGTTTTTGGTGGGTTCAGTTTGTTGTGCCTTCCCCCGCACCGATGGTGGTACGGTGCGAAAGAAGTTCAACTTACACAAGTGGCTGTGATGCCACCAAGGCGCTCGTGCCAGGCTAGGTGCACTCTGAGGTCACATGAAGCGTGAAAGGCTCGCTGCCGTCAGGAGATCGCGGGACAGATCCAGGTGCCACGCAGCGTCTGCCAGGTGCCATATTAAGAAGGACAAAGATCCCCTGTACAAACCCGAACGGACTGTCGGGGCAAGCGCTGTTAGCGAGTAGCACCTACGAAGGCCGGCACGGCAACACGAGGGACTGGGTGGTTCCTGGTTGCGACGATGTTGACAGACGCCGCACCAGGTACTCATTTGGGGCCGGGTCGACCTAGGGGTGGCCCAGGGGCCGGTTCAGATAATCGTCGCGGGTGTTGGCCACGAGCGGGAAATCGAACCCGGGTCGCCGGGGTTCGTGGTGCTAACCGCCGTTACACCACCGCTCCCCAAGCACTCTCTCAAACACGTGCACACTTAAGCACCATTTACGCACACACACGCACGGGTGTGTGTGTGTGTGTGGACTCTCCTTGGGGGAAACTGCCCCTGCACCCCCCCCCCCCCGCTCCCCCCCGCCCCTCCTCCCAGCCCCCCACTGTGGGAATGTGGAATTTCCACGGCTGGCCCGAGGCCAGCGGTGCACTCAGCCCCGCCACACACACACGCACACACACACACGCGCACACACACAGACACACAGACACGCACACACACGCACACACACGCACACACGCGCACACACACACACACACGCACACACACGTGCACGCACGCACACACACGCACACACACACACACACACGCACACACACACACGCACGCGCACGCACACGCGCACACGCGCACACGCACACACACGCACACACACGCACACACACGCACACACGCACACACGCACACACACACACACACAAACGCGCACACACACACGTACACACGTGCGCGTCCGCGACCTCGGGAGCGAAACCGCGGCCAAACGACGGAGGCCTCCCGGCCCAGTCGCCCGCGTCGACACGGTGACACGGTGACACGGTGACACGGTGATGTGGTGACACGGTGATGTGGTGACACGGTGACACGGTGACACGGTGACACGGTGACGTGGTGACACGGTGACACGGTGACACGGTGACACGGTGACACGGTGACACGGTGACACGGTGACGTGGTGACGCGCGAGGACGCGGCCTGAAATCACCGCTCCCTCGAGTGACTTCGATGTGAAGCGCGCCCCGTGAGACACCCCCCCCCCCCCGACGTTCGCATTCTTTCCCTCTCGCTTAATTCACCCCCTCGTCTCTCTGTCCACCTCCGTCCGAAGCTGTCCCCACCCCCCCACCCCCCCCCCCCGTTCGCAGTCATCTGCGACGTCCATCGTCGCACGCCCCACCCACGGCCAGCGTTCTCTTCGCTACGTTTTCAGAGCCCGGAGTCGTGCGGGGGTGGGGGCGGAGTGGCGCGGGGGGACCGGGGCGGGGGGGGGCAGAGGGGCGGGGGGGCCGGTGGCGGGGGGGGCGAGATGGGGGAGGGGGTGTCCGTGGAGTTGGGGGGGCACTTGCCGAAAAGACATCATCGGTGTGCGTGTGTGCGTGTGTGTGTGTCACACGTCATTCGAAATGCCATTTGGGGGGGGTTCGTGACAGCAGCACGATGGACGACGATGCGGGGGGCTCTCTTCACGTCAGGGGCCGCACTAAAGTGCCACCAGGGGCCGCGCCGGTGGGCCGCGCCGGTGCCAGTGGGCCGTGCGGGGCCTTGCTAGCGAAGGACACCGCTCCTACGCCCACCCGTCTCTCCCTCCGTCCATCTCCCAGTCCCACCCATCGCCCGTCTGTGTTGCTCTTTGCATTATCCCGCTCCCGTGGCGGGACTGGCAGCCAACGCCGGTGTTTTCGGGGGGGGGGGGGTTACATCCCGTAAATACATGACTGCCGTGTCGCTAAACCCGCCACGGCCGCCACCGCCCGACACAGCCAATTAGTGAGGTTTGTCACGTGGTCAGAACGTGCGCCAATTCGTTACTGGTACAGCACTAGTGTATCGTGCAGTGTATAGTGTAGTGGTATAGTAGTGTATAGTGTAGTGTATAGTGTAGTGGTATTGTAGTGTATAGTGTAGTGTATTGGTATGGTAGTGTATAGTGTAGTGGGCAGTGTGGTGTATAGTAGTGTATAGTGTAGTGTAGTGGTATAGTAGTGTATAGTGTAGTGGTATAGTAGTGTATAGTGTAGTGTAGTGGTATAGTAGTGTATAGTGTAGTCGACAGTGTGGTGTATAGTAGTGTATAGTGTAGTGTCGTGGTATAGTAGTGTATCGTGCAGTGTATAGTGTAGTCGCATAGTAGTGTGTAGTGTAGTGTAGTGGTATAGTAGTGTATAGTGTAGTGGACAGTGTAGTGTATAGT
Organism: Petromyzon marinus; assembly: GCF_048934315.1. Taxonomy (NCBI): domain Eukaryota; kingdom Metazoa; phylum Chordata; class Hyperoartia; order Petromyzontiformes; family Petromyzontidae; genus Petromyzon; species Petromyzon marinus. The sequence continues at coordinate 5,563,630 of NC_133730.1, forward strand.
AGTGTATAGTGTAGTGGTATAGTAGTGTATAGTGTAGTGTAGTGGTATGGTAGTGTATAGTGTAGTGGACAGTGTAGTGTATAGTAGTGTATAGTGTAGTGTAGTGGTATAGTAGTGTATAGTGTAGTGGTATAGTAGTGTGTAGTGTCGTGTAGTGGTATAGTAGTGTATAGTGTAGTTTATAGTAGTGTACAGTGTAGTTGTATAGTAGTGTATAGTGTAGTGGTATAGTCGTGTGTAGTGTCGTGGTATAGTAGTGTGTAGTGTAGTGGTATGGTAGTGTAGTATATAGTGTGGTGGTATAGTAGTGTATAGTGTAGTGTAGTGGTATAGTAGGAGTAGTGTATAGTGTAGTATATAGTGTAGTGGTATAGTAGTGTATAGTGTCGTGGTATAGTAGTGTATAGTGTAGTGTATAGTGTAGTGTACTAGTACAGCGCACCTGTGTGTTGGAGAGCCAAGCCATATCGACACATTTATGAATTTACGCGATCTAACTAAAAAACATCTATTATGAATGATATTGGTCGCGAAAGCCTACGTGTGAACTTGTAGAGTCGGCATAGAGACACATAGATTTGCGTAGAGACTCCTAGAGTTGGATGGATTTTCATCATATTGTATAGACATCCATAGAGTTTCGATTTAAAGCTTTCGTGACTGCAATGATTCATCTTCTTTGGTTCTTTCGGTAAAGTCACGTAGAATGATAATAAAAAATAAATTGATAAAATAAAATAACACAATAATATTCTCACGACGTTTCGGCCACAACACAAGCGGCCTTCATCAGGTGACTGTCTGGTAGGACAGCGCTCCAGCGCTGTCCTACCAGACAGTCTCGCCCCCTTCACCTGATGAAGGCCGCTTGTGTTGTGGCCGAAACGTCGTGAGAATATTATTGTGTTATTTTATTTTATCAATTTATTATTTTATTATCATTCTACGTGACTTTACCGAAAGAACCAAAGAAGATCCATAGAGTTGCGTAGAGACCCGTAGATTTGCGTGTAGACTCATAGAGTTACATGGAGATGCATAGAGTTGCATAGAGATCCATAGTTGCATAGAGATCAATAGAGTTGCATCGAGACTCATAGAGATGCATAGAGACTCATAGTCACATAGACATCTATAGTTGCATAGAGATCAATGGAGTTGCATCGAGACTCATAGAGTTGCATCGAGACTCATAGAGATGCATAGATACTCATAGTCACATAGACATCTATAGTTGCATAGAGATCAATGGAGTTGCATCGAGACTCATAGAGTTGCATAGAGACTCATAGAGTCACATAGACATCTATAGTTGCATATGGACTTATGCAGCTGCATGGCGTTCCACAGAGTTTGGTGAGAGATCCATAGAGTCACATCGAGGCCCATTGACCCGAGCCGGCAGCGGGGCAATAGTGGGGTGGAGGGGATTGTCAGAATCAGAATATTTATTCACGCCGGAGGCTTCCGACGAGCTCCGAAGCGCTTCTTCACGGACGCACGCGAACTGACGAGAGGGCAGAAACGACGGCGGCAAATGACGACGACGACGATGACGACGACAACGACGACGACAAACTATTATAATTCTAGGCGCAACCCGCGCCAGAAGCTCGCTGCGAGCCGGAAGACGCGGCCACGGACACCTCTCCGGCGGCGATGGCGATGACGGTGACGCTGGCGCTGGTGCTAATGATGATGATGGCGACGGTGCTGATGATGGCGGTTGTCGTGGTGGTGGTGGTGGTGATAATGATGCCGGTGGTTGTGTTGATGATGATGATGGTGGCGGCGATGGTGGTTGTGGTGGCGACCATGGTGATGAAGGTGACGCTGGCGGCGGCGGCGACGATGGCGGCGCCGGTGGCCCTGGCGGCGCCGGCGCGTCCCCGCCGCCGCGTGCGTCGTCACCGCCTCTCGTTGCGTCTGCGCTCGCGTCGTCACCGGCACCGCCCTGACGCGCCCCGCCGTGCTCCCGTCCGCGTGCGTCCGCGCAGGCACCCGCCGTTCTTCGACGACAACCCCTTCGGGACGTACCAGAAGATCCTCGCGTGCAAGATCGACTTCCCCAAGCACATGGACTACTACGCCAAGTGAGCGCACCGCCAACCGCGCACACCGCCCACCGCCAAGGCCACCACCGCCAAGGCCACCACCACCACCATCAACCGCACCACTATCATCATCGTTACCAGCACCATCATCATTACCACCACCGTCATCATCGTCATCATCATCACCACCACCGTCATATTCATCACCACATCGTCATAATCATCACCTCCATCGTCATAATCACCACCACCACCACCGTCATAATCATCACCACCGTCATAATCATCACCACCATCGTCATAATCATCACCACCATCGTCATAATCATCACCACCACCGTCATAATCATCACCACCACCATCATAATCATCACCATCATCGTCATAATCATCACCACCACCATCATAATCATCACCACCACTGTCATAATCATCACCACCACCGTCATAATCACCACCACGACCGTCATAATCACCACCACCACCGTCATAATCACCACCACCACCGTCATTATCATCACCACTACCGTCATAATCATTACCACCACCGTCATAATCATCTTCACCACCGTCATAATCATCACCACCACCGTCATAATCATCACCACCACCATCATAATCATCACCACCACCATCGTCATAATCATCACCACCACCACCACCGTCATAATCATCACCTCCACAAGCGCCACCAGCGCTACCAGCGCTATCGCCACTGACGTCACGGCCACCGCCACCACCATCACCATCATCACCACACATCACCACACAGACCGTCGGCTCAAGTGCCGTTGGCGAGCGAAAGCAGTCGGGCGCTCAAGACGTCGTTGCTGAATGACGTCCGGTGAAGGGCAACGGCTTTTAAAAAGGATAAATACGCAACGGTCGACGTGTCGGGCGACGGAGCGAGCCCTGACAGGGGCTCACGCACGGGCAGACGCGCAGGGCAGACGCACGGGCAGACGCACACGGGCAGACGCACACGGGCAGACGCGCACGGGCAGAGGCAAGGCGGGCCGTCAATAACGAATGCACTTTGGCAAACGAAGCCGAGAGCATCCGTAGGAAGACACGGCGGGTGGCGGCCACGCGTCGTGTGCGAGCACCGTAGGCACACGCAGGGCCAAGCACGTGTGTGACGCGTGTACGCACTGCGCATCAAGACAGAAGGAACCACCGCGCCAGCGGGTTGTGCGCGAGCGCGTGTTTTATCCGCAGGGCGCGCGGAAACGCACGCAGAGCACGCGCACCAGCGCAAGGCAGCGGCGCGGCACACGCGCGCCCGCTCGCTACAGCTCGCGGACACGCACAGCGAAGCGACCGCACGTGCACGTGCTCGCGGCCCCGCCGTTTCCACACGGGCCCCCCCCCCGCAGATGTCCGTCGTCGGGGACGCGCGGCCGCGCCTGGGGAAGGCGGCGGTTCCCTTCCTGCGGCGGCGGTGAGCCGCGGGTTGCAAACCGGCGTCCGGTCGGCCTTGAAGGCATTTAGGGAGGGAGCGTGGCGTCCGTGGGTCCCGTGTCGTCCCGTCGGTTGGTTCATCGCTGTGGGAGAATCTACTTCCGTGGGGGGGGGGGGCTGGTGGGGGGGGGGGGCTTGTGGGGGTTAGGGGCCCTGGGGGGGGGGATGAGAGGTTCAGCGTCCAGCTCTTTTCTCCGGCTTCTGAAAATCGACTTAAAAAAAAAAAAAATTCACGAAGAGGAGGAGGAGGTTATTTAAATTGTATTCGCTGCGTCGTCCACGGCTTTGAAGAGCCCCTCCCCCCTTTCCTCCGATCCCACCGCCCCCTCCCCCCCATCCACCCCCACCCGCCGTTTCAAGGGTCACTTTGGCCTACTCCGGCACGCCGGCCCAGATGTCTTGCGAGCTGTTGGGTGTGCGCCCGCCTGCACGGCAGCCCAACACACGCCGGCCCTGCCAGCCGGTCCTCAGACCTGGATGGCTGTCTGGCTGGCTGGCTCGCTGCCAGGCCGGGTGGCTGGTTGGTCAGATGACCGCCGGGGACAGTGGGCATTTAAAAAAAAAACATGGTGATGATGATAGTGATGATGGTGGTGATGATGATGGCGATGATGATAGTGATGATGATTGCGGTGATGTTCGTGATGATGATGATGGTGGCGAAGATGATGGTGACGATGACGGCGGTGATGATGATCGAACCCGCGACCTCCTTGCATACCAGGCGAGGTAGTCGACATCCCGCCACCGTGTTCACCGCCGATGGGAGGCGAGACGCGCACGCTAGGGACGTCGCGTTTCAGGCCGTTGGGGAGAAAGCGAGCACGGTTCGGCCTGAGAGGTGGGGTCGGGTGGTGACGCGAGGTGACCTGTCCAGCTCTCTTCTCCGGCTTGCCAGCTGAACATTCTATCGTGGGGGGGGGAGGGGGGGGGAGGTTGGGGGAGGGCGAGGGGGGGAGCAGCGATAAAGCGCCGCTTTGGTTGTAACGCAACACCCGGCCGTAGGGTCTCCCCACATCAAACGATCGAGGCAACTTTGATGGTCGTGGTTTCTAACAAGTCAACTCATCAACCCAACCTGCCCCACCCCGCCATAAATTTCCGTATGCATGTCCGTAAGTATGCCGGACTTCTTACCAATCGTGCTAATCGGAGGTGCGGTGTATGCACGTGCGCTGCACTTCTTTTCGCACCGTACCGTGGCCAACCGTGCTCATCGGAGCTGCGGGCCAAGGACAACGAACCAAGCGCTCAAAGCAGCTCTTGAAGGAATGAGTTTGTCAATCTCGACGACGATGATTTGAAATTGCGCAGCTTCCAGTCTGCTTCCTAACGTCGGAAGGAACAAGCGTTCCAGACGGCCGCGGGAGTGCGCCGACCGCCGTCTTCGACCGACGGGCGAGCCAGAAGCCGCCGCCGCCGATGGCTGGAGTTCGCGCGGCGACCGCGGCTCACTGCGAGGCATCGCGGTCCACCGGCGGCGGAGAAGCGCTCCGCGCGCAGCGACGAGCGCGGCCTTCCGGCGCGGCGTTCGCTCGGGGCGGCCGCAACAAAAAGAAACAAAGTGCCGACGCGGCTCGGCGGGCGCCGGATGGACGCGGTGTCGGGTTCTCGCGGCGGCCCCGGCACGACACGCGCCGGGGAATTCTTTTTTGCGCGCTCCGCGGATCGGTGATGTTTCTGCCAGACGTCCCGTGAGAACTATAAAAAAAACAAGGAGCGATGCGTCCATGATCTTACCAAAGCATGTCGGTTTGCGTGCTTCGCCGCAAGTACGCGCGGCTGATGCGGACGCGAGGCCTTGCTAATGGGCGGTGTCTATTTTTGTGTTTGAGCATCTTAACACGCTGCTGTATTATTACTTTTATGATTGCCGGAAATGGGCGGAGCCTTTTAATTTGTTTCAGTGAATAAAAAAAAAATCACTTTAAGCGTTCCCTTTGTTTGCTAAGACGCTTGGCGTTCTGGGCCCTTTCGGCTCTCCGCTCGGCAAACCGTGATTTGACAGCAATTTTTTTACCAACCGTTTTAGAAAAAAAATTACACTTTTTAACTAACTATTCTGAATGTGGAGGGAAAAGCCGGAGAACCCGGAGAAAAATCTATGGAACCACGGGGAGATCCACACGCAAACTCCACTTATACAGCAGGCGTCAGGGTCGCTATTGAACCCACGACCTCCTGAACACCAGGCGAGGTAGTTAACATCTCCTAGCCACCGTGATGATGATGAGAGAGAGAGAGACACGCAAACTCCAAATACACAGCAAGCATCAGGGTCAGGATCGAACCCCACGACCTCCTGAATGCCAGGCGTCGTAGTTAACATCTCCTAGCCACCCACCCCCCAAATCGTCTCAAAGCCAATGTCCGTTTTGACGGCAGTGGCTCCGTCCGCCATGACGTTACATTCCTGGATCGCCTTCCTACACCTCAATTCGCGCGGATTTTGATTTGCCCGCTGCGTGAGGTCATTGGGGTTTTGTCCCGTAGCTTGTTTCATGGCCGATGGCGTCTGATAACATCTGGGAGGGAGCAGCGGTAGCAGCGGTAGCAGCGGTAGCAGCGGTAGCGAGCTGCTGGCGTCTCTCCCTCTTTCTCTCCGCTCACCCCATCTGAAAGTTGTTATACCGAGGAGCGGTGTTAGGCTTCGCGTGCGTGCGCGCACGTGCGCGTGCCGTCAGGGGAGCGGGGGGTGCGGCGGTTAGGAACACGGCGACCCGCTCACGGCCGACGCCGGTGACGGTTAGCTGAACCGGTCCTGAGCCTCCTCCCCCTAGGTCGACTCAGCCTCAAGTGAGTGCCTGGCGCGGCGTGTGAAACGTCGCCACCGGGGAGACGCCGGCGGCCCGGGGTGGCGCTTTGGCCGCGACCGCCCTCTCGTGCGCCTTGCCGGCCTCCATGGCAGCACTTTGCCCCCCAGGATTCTGCGTACGCTACACGGGGGATCTTTGCCTTTCGCGGTTGCCCGCAAGCGGAGCGCCGGGCGGCGGAAACACGCGGCGAGTTGGCCACATTGGGGGGGGGAGCGCAGGTTCGGCGCATCTGCCCGTCTTCTTGGGTCAGTTAATTCGGAACACCCACGTCCGTGCCGTGACACCTCGCGTCCGTCCCAACCCTCCGCCGGCGGCGAGCCTCCCCCACGCCACTTCCACGCGCGCCAAGCCCCCGGGGCGCTCCTAGCCTGGCACAAAGCGCCCTCGGGGGGGGGGGGGGGGGGGGACTGCGGCCGTTGGGCTCCGGGGCGACGCGTCCTGCCCAGGCCTACGTTAGAAAAAGAAAAACATGACGGCGTTAAATGCATGTACCGTACATCATGAGTTGCTCATCTTGATGAGAGAAAGAAAAAAACTATCAGCTAAAAATATAACGGTGTTCATACGTAGGCCATGTATAAATATAGGAAAATAACCAGGCATTTTTGTATTCTTAGCTCTTTTGGCAAAGTCACGTTGAAGGGAAACAATAAAAAAAGAAATATATATTTATATATTTATATTTTTTTTATTTTATTGTTTCCCTTCAACGTGACTTTACCGAAAGAGCTAAGAATATGAATTACTGCAGTCACGAAAGCTTTAAATCAAAATTCAGGCATTAAATTTATTAAAATATATATAAGAAAAAAGATGGGGGGGGGGGGTGGCGATGAGTGGCCAGCGCAGCCGCGCTACGGACCCCCGGTGACCCGAGTTTGACTCCCGGCCGCGGCTAACATCGGCGACGTGCACCGGTCTCGGACGCTCCCACCTTTGTCCCCGGTCCCTCCTGCCCGCATCGACCGACCGGCGTGGCGGAGTATGGACGAACACATTTTGTCGTCACATCTTGGATTTGGGCGAAATTTACCCATTGACGGCTCACCCACCCGCCCGCCCGCCCGCCCATCCACGTGCACACCCGCTCACTCGCCCACCCTCTCACCCACCCACTCACCCACCCACTCACCCACCCACCCACTCACCCACCCACTCACCCACTCACCCACTCGCCCACCCACATGATTGTCATGGTTATTGGCTACGTACGGTGTGAGAGGAGTTCAGCATACGTACATATGTGCGTAACTCGACGTGCACGCGCACGCGTTTAAGAATGATCGGCAGACTACACTTCTGCTCATTTCCTCTGCGTGGTGTATTTCTGAAAGAAAAAAAAACTTAAATAGGGAGTTGCATTAAAGAACTGCTCTCACGCGCACGTGATCCGCATTAGCAATTACATGGGGGGTTTGGGGGGCGGTGTGGGGGGAGCGGTGGTGGGGGGGGGGCGGTGTGGGGGGAGTGGTGAAAAACACACAAACGCAAGCGTTGGGAAATTCTCCGAAAAACGCCGTGGCCCAGGAAACGCAGCGGGGGAGCGCCGTTACCGCCACCGTCGTTGTGTTGCTGCTCGGCGTCGCCGTGCGTACGTGTGTGTGTGCGTATGTACGTGTGTGCGTGTGTGCGTATGTACGTGTGTGCGTGTGTGCGTATGTACGTGTGTACGTGTGTGCGTATGTACGTGTGTGTGTATGTACGTGTGTGCGTGTGTGCGTGTGTGCGTGTGTACGTGTGTGCGTGTGTACGTGTGTGTGTATGTGCTTGCGTGCGTAAGTAAAGCTGGCAAAATCGCACCGACGATCCAGGTTGGCGACAATTACCGGCGAAACCTCGCGATGCTCAAAAAGTGAAATGTCATTTGGTTCGCTCTCCAACACACACAGCCGGTGGTGGGCTGAAGTAGTCGGCAATTGGCCACTTTTTTTTTATTCACGTGAAAGCGGAACCCCTTACCGGTCGGCCGTGGCGGCGGGGGTTCTAATCCCACCAAAAATAAATAAAAAACACCACCCTTTTAATTTGTCGCTAAAAGCGCACCTGACGTGTCAAGCGTCCGCGAGTGAAACCCGCTGGTGCTCATCTCTCGTCTAATGAGCAAAAAAGGTTGGGGGGGGGGGGGATGGAAAGGAGGGGTGGTCATTAACGCTCGCCCCCATTTTGCAATAAAAAATAATAATCCGTCTCGAAACACCCGATCTGTCCCACGTGTGGAGCTTTCATTTGTCATCGCTGATTCTCACCGCGTACTGCTGCCACTTGCGGCGGCTCTTAGCGGTGAACGCGTTACGTAATGGGAGGGGGGGGTCATAGGTCGCCCTCTCCCAGGGTAGCGGCAGGCACTCAATCGACGAGTTACTGCAGACGTCCCCGTGGGGTTCCCGTTGGTCGTCAGATTTGTTTTTACGAGACTAAACTTGACTCGTTGAGCCGGGCGACTGGGGAAAATATATACGTGAACGGTTCCGATCGCCCGCTCAAGTGACGATGATGAAAATAAAAAGTATAGGTTTTTTGATCCCCTTTCTGGCGATATTGCCAATGTATTTTATTTTGTTTGCCGGTATCAGAGGTTAAAAAAAAAATAAGTTGAGGTTTTACCCTTTCTGGCAATGTTGACGATAGAGAGTCATAGAGATTCAGAGATGCATAGAGACCTGTAATAGACTCGCCACAGTGATGCTACTGTGACCATGCACCCCGCACTGTTGACCACACAGTCGACCCATGGAGTCTCGTAGAGATACACAGAGATACCGAGACCCATAGAGATACATAGAGACCCATAGAGAACACATTAAAGACACCCCACAGAGTGTGGAGTGCACAGTAACCCCACTGTGCTCCGCGCTCCTTCAACGGACGAGGGAGGGAGGGATGGACGGAAGGATGGAAGGAGAGAGGGAGTGAGGGAGGGCGACAATCCACGGGCTCTCTCTGCTGAAGCCCTGTGGTCGTGGACACAGCAGCAGCAGCAACAGCAGGACCCCAGGCATTGGCATTTTGCACCTGAACATATTGATAGTGCCATCGCGCGCAACAACAGTTTAAATAGCATTTTATATCGCATTAATAATAATTATAACAATAAAAACCTGACCCCCCCCCCCCCCCCCCCGGTATAATTATGGTTTCCCAAGGTTAACCGTCGCAGGCTCACCTGGTTAATTAAGGGGCGATGATTGATCGAGGCGACTTGTGGGAGCCTGGCGATGTGCTGCGCACGTGCTGAGAAGTGGCGCCCCCCCCCGCCCCCCCCATTAAAGACGGAGGAAGTGGAGCTAGCGGACCGCGTAATTAATGAGCTTCGTAGCCGGGGTGAAACTTATGGCCGCATTTCCGGAACGCCTTTTTCCCTCCACGAAAAAAATTAGGCGCAAGTTTTTTTTTTTTCTTTGCCTTCTATCAAATTGTCGCCTCGTGCCCACGTGCGTTGACGCGTCCCTTCGCGCCGTGGGCGTCTCTTTTTTGCGCGGTCAGAAAGAACGAAGAGAAACCAAACTATACTCTTTGGTTCTATTGGGTAAAGTCACGTAGGTGAAAATAAAATAACAAAAAGTCACGACGTTTCGGCCACAACACAAGCGGCTTTCATCAGGTGAAGGGACGAGACTGTCTGGAGGACTCGAAATGTGGACGCTGGGACGTTCGCACGACGGTGCCGGACCCCGGACGAAAACGGCCGAACACAGCGGCGCCCGGCTCTCGCGGCAAGGGAACGCGCCAGGCTTGACATCGACACGGCAGGGATCCCTGATTGAGCACGAAAGGGCGGGCCAAAACTCTGTTCTGGTCTGGGAAAGCCGAAGTGGAGAGGCGCCCAGTCGGACGTTGGCCTCACCATGAAGGACACCATCGCTGGCAAACTCCTGGGCCTACCAATTGGCCAATCAAACCACCTGGTGTCTCTACGGTTGCCCATGCAGGGTAACCGATTCGCCACCGTAATCGGCGTTCACGCACCAAACCTTGCAGGCTGATCAGGCCGTCGAGGAAGCGTTGTTGTCACGACCTGGGAACTCTTCTCCGGGGGGTTGACCGCAAAAGACAAGCTTCTTGTGATGGGAGTCTTCGACGCAAGAGTTGGTCAGAGCCGTGACCTCTTGGAGGGGGAGAGCCCTTGGAAAGCGTGGACTTGGCAACTGCGACGGCATTGGGCGTAAGCTACTGGAGCTCCGCGCAGAACACAACCTCGGCATTACGAGCGCACCAATCCCAACACAAAGCCAGATGGAACACCACGTGGAGGCACCTGTGCTCCAAGCGCTGGCATCTGCTGGATGGCGTTCTTGTGCATCAACAGGGCGCAAGGGACATACTCCACAACCAGAGTCGTGCCCAGTGCCGACTGCGATGCAGACCACAGATTGGTCAGAGCCAAAGTCACCGTCAGGATCAAAACCACCACCCGAGAAGCAAGGTCTTCACCCCAAGAAGCTCCGAGTAGAGAAGCTCCCCCCCCCGCCCGTCAAGGGAGGAATTGCAGAACAAGCCGAATACCAGGCGCAGTGAGCATCAAGACCCAGGGCACGGATGCAGACCCCTGGAAAGCAGTGGGAACATCTAAAGGCACGGCTCTTTAGGACACATCGGCGCGGAGGTGATTTGGCTTCTCAACAGGGAAACGCAAAGATTGGCTCGGTGAGAATGATCCAGAAATCCCATCACTCCTCGAGACTTAAGCGGTCCCTGTCATTCCGGACCACTTGCCTGTCCCAATGATCAAGCGGCAAAAGCCGCACACAGCGCTGCGTGCAAAGCCTTGCAAACAAAGCTGAGAGTCCTCGAAACCAACTGGTGGGCAGACCTCGCAGAAAGGACGCAGCTGTATGCATACATGTGGGACACGAGTATGCTATGAAGCCCTACGCTCGGTGAATGGACCCTCGCACGAGACACAGGCCCCCCTGAAGATCATCGGATGGCAAAACCCTTGCGACAGACAAGGAAGCTATCATGCATCATTGGTCGGAACACTTCAGCGGTCTCTTCGCAGATAAGCGGACAGTCCAAGAAGCATCCGTAGCCAAGATCCAACGGCACGAAGTGAGGACTGGGCCGGACACACCACCAACGCGGGCAGAGTTTGCATCTGCCATCACGAAGCTCAAATCACACGAGGCACCCGGTATCGCAGACCTTTTTTTCATCTCACTGGGTAGGAGGGAGCGAAACGCCCAAGATCTCCGGGAAGCAGCGTTTGTGTCCCTGTGCAGGAACGAGGGGGTGAAATCTGACGGCTCCAATTACCGTGGAATCGCCCCTTTTCTACTATCTCAGGAAAAATATCTGGCCAGGCTCCTACTAGACAGATTAGTGCCCAACGTTGCCGAAGAAGTCCTCCCTGAAAGCCGGCGCGGCTTCAGGTCAGGGAGGAGAAGAGCAGACGTGGTTTTTGTCCTGAGGCAGTTAAAATAAAAGTGCAGGGAGCAGAACGTGGGCCTCTATGCTGCATTTGTTGACCTCACAACAGGGCGTTTTGACACAGTCAGTCGTGATGGCCTCTGGAGAATGCTGTCCGAACTGGGCCGCCCTCCCAAGTTCTGAACCATCGTGCAGCTTACTACACGTTGGACGGAAATGCCACGGGATGAACACAACGGACGCCTCTTGGACAGCTTCCCCATCAACAATGGGGTCAAGCGAGGTTGCGTGCTGGCACCTTACACTCGTCGACATATTCTTCAGCCCGATGACTCTCCGGGAGGCAAAGGAGGGGCTGACAGAAGGCCTCTCTACATCCGATTCCGAACAGATGGCGGTCTTCTTTTCAATCTTCGGCGTCTTTTTTCGAAGACCAAAACCCACGGAGCGACACGTTCTGGAACTGCTCTTTGTAGAAGACTGCGCACTTCTCGCACACACGGAGAAGGCCCTACAGCTCATTGCGAACTGTTTCTCTGAGTCAGCTAATGCTTTTGGCCTGACCATCAGCCTCAAGAAAACCGAGGTGTTACACCAGCCCACACCTTGCGTAGTGTACACCCCACCATCAATCGCCATCGTCAACACCCCATCTCAACGCAGTGGAACAGTTCACAAACCTGGGCAGCGTAATATCCAACGACGCATCCATCACCAGGGACATTGACAACGGACTTTGGCCGGCGCCACACGTGCGTCTGGCAGAGCCGCTCGCTTCGCCTCGACGCAAAGATACAGGCACACGTGGCAGCCGTCGTAAACCACCCTTCTATACGGCTCAGAATCCTGCGTCCTGTATAGGAAACAGCTGGGGCTGCTGGAGCGTTTCCACCAGTGCTGCCCGCGTTCCATCATGAACATCCGCTGGCAGTACTGCGCCACGAACAGCATGGTCCTGGAGAGAGCTCAGACACCCGGCATTGAATCCATCCTGCTGCCTTCGTCAGCTACGCTGGGCTGGCCGCGTCTCGCGCGCGGAGGGCAACGGGATGCCCAGAGCGGTCCTCTGCAACGAGCTGCGTCACGGGGAAGCGAGACGGGAGTGGACCTCGTGGACGCTTCAGGGACCAGCTCAAGCAGCAACTGACCGGGTATCGACACGCGAACCTGGGAGCTCAGGGCCGCGGACAAAGAACGCTGGGCGCTCCACAGCCAACGACGCGGCTAAAACGGCAGACCGAACGAGGCGCAAAGCGTCAACAGGAAAGCGGAGGCGCGGAAGGACTCCCACCGCGGACACGTCCCCCACTCGGGCACTGATTGGTCAGGAGTTCAAATGCACCGCCTGCGACAAAAGCTGCGAGTCGAGGATCGGCCCGTACAACCCCCCAACTGCATGGACCTCGCACTCCTCCCTGATCTTTCGCCAGCGAAGAACCAGCCGACGGAGTGCGTTGAAATTCTTTCGCACCCTACGTAGCCGACCGCGCTAATCGGTGGTTTCAGTACGGGGGGGGGGGGGGGGGAGTGGGTGGAGAACAACAAACTCAACAACAAGCAGTTGTAAAGAAATTAGTTAGTCAATCTAGATGACGATTTACAAGTGCATCGTAGCTCCCAGCAGCTTCCTAATATCGACAAGGAGGAGCGTTCCCGACGGCCGCAGAAGCATCGCGTCTGCAAGCGCTGCGCGACGACGATTCGGTGGTCGGCCAGAAGACGCCGCCACCGCCGCCGCCGCGAGGGTGAGAGGAGCCGCCGTCGTGAGGACGTCGGCCGACGTGGGAGGGGGCGAGCGGGAACGGGGGACCGGAGGGATGGCGCCCGACGAGGGTGGAACGCTACGGATGAAGGAGGCGGGGGGGGGTGGTGGTCACTCTGCGGATGAAGAAGGTGGGGGGGGGGGGTGGTTACTCTGCGGATTAAGGAGGTGCGATGAGACGGGCTCGTGAAGAATCGTGACGTCCTGAGACTGCGGAGGGATGGCGATGAATTTCGGGAGGCCTTCATCCAGCAGTGGCTAGACGATGGGGGGAGGGGGGGGGGTGTAGAGCTGCGGCGTCGGCTCCCCACATACACAAAGGCACAGATCCCCCGTATAGCCTTAACAGCCTGTTAGGGCAAGTGCTGTTAGTGGGTAGCGCCTATGAAGTCCGGCATGGCATGCGAGGGGGTGGGTGGCCAGCACCACGCCTGGCCAACGTTGTCTTCCCCGTGGCGATATTTACACACCTCACCAGATACTCATTTGAGGCTGAGTCGACCTTGGGGGAAGCCCAGGACCGGTTCAGATAATCGTCACCGGTGTTGGCCGTGATTGGGAATCGAACCCGGTTTGCCAGGTTCGTCGCGCATCGTAGCGCTAACCGCTACACGACCGCTCCCCGCACTCCCACATACACACACATACACACACCCATACACACACATACACACACATACACACATACACACATACATATACAAAAAGACAAAGATCCCCCATATAGCCTTAACAGACTGTAGGGGCAAGTGCTGTTAGCGAGCACCTATGAAGGCCGGAACGGTACACAAGGGGGTGGGTGGCCAGCACCACGCCCGACCGCCTTTGTCTCCCTAGTGGCAATGTTTACACACCGCACCAGGTACTCATTTGAGGCTGAGTCGACCTAGGGGAGGCCCGGGACCGGTTCAGATAATCGTCACTGGTGTTGGCCGTGAGCGGGAATCGAACCCGGGTCGCCAGGTTCATAGCGCAGCGCGCTAACCGCTACACTACCGCTCCCCATACATATACACACACATACACACACACATACACACACATTCACACGCACATTAACACACACACATACACACACACATACACACACATACATACACACATACGCGTACCAGCACTCTTGACTAGTACTTAGCTAAGTCATTGTGAACTTCCAAACTGTAAACAAAAAAATGTTAATCTAATTCACCGAATGCAAATCTACAAACGTCTGCACAAAACCTCCGAGAGCCCTTGGAAAGCTGTCTTCACTGCCCACGTTCTGTTCACGTTGTCCGCTTGCCGCAAAGCAATCAATCTTTATCCCCCCCCCCGTATATATTTTCACAGTCGATTCCTCTCCCGTCCCCTCGTTCGCGAACCGTGTGAGAGATATTGAAGAGGGGGGAGCGGTGGTGGTGGGGGGTGGGGGGTGGTGATTCTTTAACAAAAAGACATTCATGAGAAATGGAACCACGGAGTGGAAAGTACATTTCTCATCGTGTGATGCCCAGTTGGTAATATTTCTCCCCCCGCGCCCCCCCCCCCCCCCCGCGTTAGAAATTCCACATTCTCAGAGGACAGGCGCGCGGTGTTTTCGCGACGATCGGTACTCATTTTATCCCACCCCGGCCGCACAAGAAGCATGATGGGCTGAGTGGTTCATGTGAACGGAAGCAATTTGTAGACGTGTTGGTTGATGATCCCGAGCGACGGAGATTTCGCTCTGGTCGGGCCAGTCACCTGCCCACCACGCTTCTGTTGCTGATGCCGGACCGTCTGCTTTGGCTCATCGACACTGTGTGTTCAACCGTGACCGCACTGCAGGTGACAACAACACACTCACTCGACCACTCACTCGACCACTCACTCGACCACTCACTCGACCACTCACTCGACCACTCACTCGACCACTCATCCATCCCCTGCTCCATACACATAAACGGGGCTGGAGAAGCACGCAAGAAGCATGCGGTTGCTGGAGAAGCACGCAAGAAGCATGCGGTTGCTGGAGAAGCACGCAAGAAGCATGCGGTTGCTGGAGAAGCACGCCAAAAAGCACGCGGTGGCTGGAGAAGCACGCACGAAGCATGCGGGGCATCGTCCCCTGCCAATGGTCTCCGCCCCTCGCCCCCCCCCCCCTCACGGCCCCCACCCTCACCGCCCCCACCCTCGCCCACCGCCCAAGAAACCAAATCCCTCCTTGACCCCAGCGAGCGATCGGAATGAACGGTGGACGTCGTGGAGAGTTCCCTGCGCGACGGAGCGACGGAGCGACGGAGCGACGCAGCGCCCTCCGTTGTGCCTCCTCACCCCCGTGGTGTTCCTCCGAGTCCAGTTGTGTCCCTGGTGGTGGG
The DNA here is from genome assembly GCF_048934315.1 of Petromyzon marinus. Taxonomy (NCBI): domain Eukaryota; kingdom Metazoa; phylum Chordata; class Hyperoartia; order Petromyzontiformes; family Petromyzontidae; genus Petromyzon; species Petromyzon marinus. Next base: position 5,579,426 of record NC_133730.1, read on the forward strand.
GGGGTGGGGGGCGGTGGGGATGGGGGGGGGCCCTAGGTCGACTCAAACTCAAATGAGTACCTGGTGCAGTGTGTAGTAAACATCGTCACTGGAGAGACAAAGGCGGCCGGGGCGTGGTGTTGGCCACCCACCACCTCGTGTGCCGTGCCGGCCTTCATTGGTGCTGCTCGCTAACAGCACTTGCCCCCGTAGTCTGTTAAGGCTACACGGAGGATGTTTTTGTGTCTGTGAGAGTGTCTTTGTGCGTGTCTGTGGGAGTGTGGGAGTGTGCGTGGGGAGCGGTGGTGCAAGCGGGTTAGTGCGCCGCACTACGAACCCGGCCACCCGGGTTCGATTCCCGCTCACGGCCGCCGCCACCCGGTGACGATTATCTGAACCGGTCCTGGGCCTCGCCCTAGGTCGACTCAGCCTCAAATGAGTACCTGGTGCGGTGTGTAGTAAACATCGCCACTGGGGAGACAAAGGCGGCTGGGCGTGGTGCTGGCCGCCTTCCCCCACGTGTGCCACAGTGCCGGCCTTCACAGGTGCTGCTACTCGCTAACAGCACTCGTCCCCCAACAGTTTTTTTTACGGGCTACACGGGGGGATCTTTGTCTTCGTTGGGGTGTGTGGGTGGTACGAGGGGGATTAGGAGCAAAGGGTTTCCCGGGAAATCTGGGCGCCTGCAGCTACTCGAGACGCTCAAACCTCCCAGTCTGCTCGCCCGCTTCTCTCGATGTATAATCTCTGTCTCTCTGTCTCCGTCTCCCACGCTGGGCAGACCTTCATGGAAGAGGTGGGGTGGGGGGTGCAGTTAACGTCCGAGGAATGGACCGTTACGCCGTCGCTTGCAGAACGCTCCTGGGGAGGTCTTCTCCTGGCCGCGACCAGAGAGGGCTTCAGGAGAGGGCGCGACGAGACCTTGACGGGCCTGCGATGACGAGTTGGTCACGCTCGAAAGCTCGATGGCAACGAAGTGGAACGGAGGATTTAGAATTATTGTCGGAAAAAAAAAACGAACAACTCCCAAGCATTGCAGTTATTCTGCACGGCTGCTAAAATTTGTTTGCGGTGTGGTTTTTGCAACGCCGCCGATAGAGGGAGGGAGGGAGGGCGAGAGAGAGAGAGAGAGAGAGCGCGTCTGCCGCAGAGATGGAGCGGTTGGTTAGATCGGCTGAGCGACGCGGGATCCGCGAGAGACGGCGGCTCGGCGAGGTCTTCATCCAGCAGTGGATCGATGGTCATAGCCGACAACGACGACGATGACGACGATGCTTAGGCGAGTGTTGATGCGTGCTCCGAGATTAGCGCCACTCGTCAACGGCGGTCGTCGTGGGCTGGCGAGTTCGATTCCACGGCCTGGACTCGAACTCGGCGTTGCCGGCATTCCACCCGCCAAAATCTCGCGTCGATGGTTTGACTGTACTTCACCGTTCTGGTCCGTGCGAGTTGATGAACGTTGGGGCTGGGGCTGAGAGGAAGGGCATTCGGGAGCGGCTTGGACGCCGCTCGCCACCGGCGATAGCCACGGCCTGGGCTCGAACTCGGCTTTTGCCGGCTTCAACTCGCCATCCGTCGCACCTGGGGCGAGGGATGGCGGCTGCGTCTGCGGTGACGGGGAAACGTGCCTCCACCGCCCCCACCGCCCCCACCACGTCTCCCGCTCCGCGCGTGCCGCTGATGAGTCCGTGAAAGTCGAAACGGTTTTGTGGTTTTGTAGTTTTTTACACCTCGATTTCTCAAAATGCTGCGGGGGACCCGGGTTCGATTCAAGACCTTGGGCGCCTTTCTGCGTGGAGTCTTCCTCCGGGGCTCTCCGGTTTCCTCCCGTAGCTAATAAAACAAAACAAAAAACAACGCAACTGGTTCATAATAAAGGGTTTTGTGCTAGATCGCGTTATTTCGTATTTGCCAAACAGTTCCAGTTGCATTGCAAATCCCCCACGTGATCACGCGGTGGCAGCAGCAGCGGCAGCGGCGGCAGTGGGCAGCGATCATCGCCCGGCCTGCCCCGCTCGCACGCCAACGCACAGGGGACGGCTGCCAATGGGGGCGCCCCCTCGGCCACGCCACGCTTACTGCAGAAGACTCGGCCCAGGCCCCTTCAGAATATGAGTCTCGAGACTCGTTGTGAGGTTTATCCTGAACTTTTAAACAAGCGAAGCTTTTTTTTTTTTTAGAAGCGACCCGTTACGCTCTTTTCGGACGGATTATTTTTGAAATTCTTAGAAAAGCTTACACGTTAATTCGTCTAGTATATATATATTTTTGCTGTGTGTATGTATGTATATATATATTTTTTTAAAAACACGAATCTTTATTTCCCGAGTGAGTTCACGGGTATGGTCGAGGTTTGGAGCACGCGTATCACGCAGCCGAAACGCCGTTGTGGAATGCGCGTCAAGGACCGCGTGCGCTGGTAAAGACTCGCGTAGGAACCCAGACCCGTCCAAATTGATGAAAACGATAATTGGCTCGCGTGGTGAACTCGCAAATGAGAGTGGGCTGGGGTGGGGGTAGTCAGCTGAGCGAGCATCCAGGGTAAGTGAATCCCGCAACCTGGCGGGGTGGGTGACGTGGGGGGGGGGGGTGCAGCCACACGAGGAAAGTCCCGGACACCCATCGTCATCATCGTCATCATCATCATCGTCATCGTCGTCATCGTCGTCGTCATCGTCGCTCAGAGACGCGTGACCTCGGCGCGCACGCAGCGGGCCAGGCTCGGGCGACACAAGAAGCCCTCCGCCAAAACGATTAACACCATTTTTTTTTTACATTTTTAAACGTATATATATTGCGGAAATGCGCGAGGGCCCGGCGCATCACGCATTGACCGCACGTGCGCGCACACACCGCGAATATGAACCAAACCCCGTGATGAAAAGCGGGGGGGGGGGGGGGGTATAGAGAGATGCGGAACGGGCTCGCTGCCGCAAACCATACGGCGGGAAGGGGTCCCACCGAAAGGGGGAATAAACTATTGAAACTATTTTTATGTTACCGGGTGAAGGCCCCCACTGTGTAGCTTTATTTGTCAGAAGCGACCCCGCTTTCACCCTCGACGAAGTGGCTTCTTCATCATCGCGTGGAAGTTCATGGCAGTGGCCAAATACTGTGAACGCGTGAAGGTCGATGCTTAACGTGGAGGGGAAAAACCCGAGGACCCGGAGAAAAATCCACACGACCACGGGGAGAGAGAGAAAGAGAGACACGGAAAACTCCAAATATGCGACGTGCGTCAGGGTCGAGATTGAACCCACGACCTCCTGTATACCAGGCGAGGTAGTTAACATCTCCTAGCCACCGTGGTGATGATGAGAGAGAGAGACACCCAAACTCCAAATATACAACAGGCGTCAGGGTCGGGATTGAACCCACGATCTCTTTGAACCCACGACCTACCGGGCGAGGTAGTCAACATCTCCTAGCCACCTTGGAGTCCCCACGTGTTCCCGTTGGAACACACGGGCCAAGGAGGTACCGCGTGCAATCGGTGACAGCCGGTGATCTATTCGTAAAATACGCCGATGCAAGGATCGCGGAGATTCCAGCTCAGCGCTCTGACCTCTGACCTCTAACCCACAGCACCAGCTGGCTTGTTGGCAGCCCATTATAATGTTTTGGCTTTCGCACGGACACATTTCCGCGAATCGTCGGTTGGCTTTTTTAGGCGCATCAAACTTTGGGATTTGCGAAAGTAGGTCACAAATATATATAGAGCGAGAGATATACAGGGTGGGCCAAAAGTCAGGGCACACGTAGGGTGACTTTATTTATATTAACGCTGGCGTGAGAACATTTTGGTGTATTGTGCTTGAAGTTGATATGTTATTTATGATCGTGATTCATATCTTTATTTATTCCTCCTTTTCAGATGACATTGTATTTTTTTGTTGCTCAAGAAGCCAGCTGTAGTTAGTAATCTTAAGAAGAAAGTCCAAACAGATTTGACGCATCACGCATTCATGTTAACAATGCAAGTCGGTTTGCACATTTGTTAAAATGTATTGAATTACCACAATGTGATTTCTTAGAATAAATAGAATAACCCTGTGTCCTGACCCTTGGGCCACCCTGGATATAACGGAGATAAAGATCGCCCGTGTAGCAACAAACTGTTAGGGCAAGTGCTGTTCGAGAGCACCTATGAAGGCCGGCACGGCACACGAGGGAGTGGGTGGCCAGCACCACGCCCAGCCGCCTTTGTTTCCCCAGTGGCGATGTTTACACACCGCACCAGGTACTCATTTGAGGCTCAGTCGACCTAGGGGAGGCCCAGGACCAGTTCGGATAATAGTCACCGGTGTTGGCCGTGAGCGGGAATCGAACCCGGGTAGCCGGATTTCGAAGCGTGGCGTAGCGCTAACCGCTACACTACCGCTCTCTCCCCCCTCGCACGCACACCACACACACACCACACATACACCACACAGAACACACAACACAAACCACACACAAACCACACACACAGCACACACACACACCACACACACCACACACACCACACACACACACCACACACACACACACCACACACACCACACACACACATCACACACACACCACACACCACACACACCACACACACACACACCACACACACCACACACACACCACACACACCACACACACACACCACACACACCACACACCACACACACACCACACACACCACACACACACACATCACACACACACACCACACACACCACACACACACCCCACACACCACACACACACCACACACACCACACACACCACACACACACCACACACACACCACACACACCACACACACACACCACACACACACACACACCACACACACACATCACACACACACCACACACACATCACACACACACACCACACACACCACACACACATCACACACACACACCACACACACACTTTCTTTTCCCTTACTAACTTTCCACAAACGTCCAGCGACCATCGTCGCAGGCGTCGGGAGCTTTAAACCGGCCATACTTCACCCCCCCCCTCCCCGCCTTGGCGCCCGGCTATGGAAATCTCTCCCCCCCCCCCCCCCTTGTGAGGCTTCCACATCTGCGGCGTGTTGCCTGCCCCGCGCACGCATTCCCCTCCCTTGCCTGCACCCCCCCCCCGCACTGCCCCCCCCCCCACCCACTCACCCCCCCCACACCCCCACCCTCCCCACCCACTCATCCCCCCCACACCCACTCTCCCCCCCCCACCCACTCACCCCTCCCCCACACCCACTCACCCCCCCCCACACCCCCACCCTCCCCACCCACTCATCCCCCCCACACCCACTCACCCCCCCCCACCCACTCACCCCTCCCCCACACCCACTCACCCCCCCACACCCCCACCCTCCCCACCCACTCATCCCCCCCACACCCACTCACCCCCCTACCCACTCACCCCCCCACCCACCCCCCCCACACCCACTCACCCCCCCCCCCGCACTGCCTCCCCCACCCACTCACCCCCCACACCCACCCCCCACACCCACCCCACCCACCCCCCCCACCCACTCACCCCCCACACCCACCCCACCCACCCCCCATACCCACCCCACCCACCCCCCATACCCACTCACCCCCCACACCCACCCACTCACCCCCACCCGGCTTCACCGAACGGACGTGCTAGAGTGATTACGCTAATCGCAGTGAAAGCGTCGGTTTCCAAGTTGGCAAGGAGTCCGCTTCCGACAAACTGCGGCTCGTCTGCGTAACTTTTTTTTCCTTCCCCTCCGCGCCGCGTTTTTTTTTTTTGCCGGGCAGAATCGAAATAGCAGAGGGATGCTACTGGTCGTGGTGGTCGTGGTGGTGGTCGTGGTGGTGGTAGTTGTCGTCGTGGTGGTGGTCGTGGTGGTGGTGGTGGTCGTGGTGGTGGTGGTGGTGGTCGTGGTGGTGGTGGTGGTGGCGGTCGTGGTGGTGGCGGTCGTGGTGGTGGCGGTCGTGGTGGTGGTCGTGGTGGTGGTCGTGGTGGTGGTGGTCGTGGTGGTGGTGGTGGTGGTGGTCGTGGTGGTGGTTGTCGTGGTGGTGGTGGTGGTGGTGGTGGTCGTGGTGGTGGTGGTCGTGGTGGTCGTGGTGGTGGTGGTGGTGCTGGCGGTCGTGGTTGTCGTGGTGGTGGTGGTGGTCGTGGTGGTCGTGGTCGTGGTGGTCGTGGTGGTGGTGGTGCTGGCGGTCGTGGTGGTGGTGGTCGTCGTCGTGGTGGATGATTCTAAATGTCGTGGGAAAAACCGGAAGGGCCCCGGAGAAAAATCCACGTGACCACGGGGAGCGAGAGAGACACCGCGTGCTCCAGATATACCACAGGCGTCAGGGCCGGGATCGAACCCACGACCTCCTGTACACCAGGCGAGGTTATTAATATCTCCTACCCACCGTCATGGTGATGATGAGCGAGCGATAGATAGAGACGCAAACTTCGAATATACAGCAGGCATCAGGGTCGGGATTGAACCCACGATCTCCTGCATACCCGGCGAGGGAGTTGACATCTTCAAGCCACCGTGAAGACCCTTATACCCTGGGGTGGCAGGTGTTTTGCCCTGATTTGAAGGGTACTTGATGGGGGGTGGGGGTCAGGGGTTGAAAGGCACAAGGCACACAAAAAGAACGCGGTTGCCCAGAAGACACACACGCGCGCACACAGAGTTGGAAGAAACGTCTTTAAGAATAACATAAGGCCAAGCAGCAAGAATGTAAATATTTGTGAAACTGCCGGCCACTTTGTTTGAAAACATTTGATGTTATTCCCATTCGCCAAACGATCATTGCGGGCGCGCGCGCGTGTGTGAGCGTGTGTGTGTGTGTGTCTGCGTGTTTGTGCGCTTGTGCGTGCGCGTGCGAGTGAGTCTGAGTGGGGATTAGTGGCGCCGTGGTTGGCGGGCGAACACTCGTCGAGAACTCGAACGGCCCAGAGTTTTGATTTGATTCCCGGCCCCGGCTAAACGTCGCCTGTCCCCGCGTCCTGGCTACGGCTCGGCACAGCCCTGTGGCTCGTGCCGGCGCGAGTCGGTGAACGGGGTCAGGGACCCAGGGAGCTGTTCGGACATCGCTGGCCGCTGACGTTAGCCACGGCCTGGGATCGAACTCGGCTTCACCTCCCCTCAGCAGCGCCGACGTTGAGAACGCTCCCGGCGGGTGTGTGTGCGTGTCTACACGTGGAAGGAAAAACCGGAGGACCTGGAGGAAAAAATCCATGCAACCACGTGGATATTTGTACTCCGGGTCTTCCGGCTGTTTCCCTCCACATTTAGGAACACGCATTGAGATGATGTCGATTTATTTTTGGTGCTACGGATGTCCTAATGATGGGGCAACTTTGTTGAGCTGTCATTTGTGGCCAGGTCGCTTCTGAAAATTAAGTTAATGCCTCGGTGGGCTTTGTCTGGTAGGATGGGGATGGTTTGTCTTGTATTTGTATGCGTTTGCGCGATTTGTTAAACTTTCTTTAACTTTGCAACTACGATCGTATTTTTTGTCCTGTTTGTCGTTGCAACGTTCGTATAGCTCATCGGATTCCTCCAGCAGTTTAAATACATAATTCTGATTCTGCGACACACACGTTTGTAAAACACGCGAGTTACCTGTTGTCACGTGCCTGTTGTCAGGTGCGTGGACTGAAACGAAAATAAACGCGCCCGGTCTAAAATAAGTAAATGAATGAGCAGATAAGCGGCAGAGGCCACACCCACCCTCTTGGGATTCAGGGGCTGGAGGTCTCTCACTGCCGTGGCCCTGCGATCGCACGGTCAAGAACAGCCGCAGCACTGCACCTCCACTCGTTTTTATGTATATATGCATATGTAAGAAAAAGTTACGTAAATATATTTTAAAAAATATATAAAACAGCTTGCGTGAGAATGTCTGCGGCGAGAAAATAATTGATAGTCGCGGGAGTGACTTTCCATAAAGAATCATATTAGGTACGTGTGTAATGTCCATCGCGCGCTTTTAACAATGCCACCTTTGTTTCAGGCCTCCTCGATTTTTGTATTTTTATTTTTCCAGGTTAAGCCCCAAAATGAGCAATGTGGCTCCCTTGTCGGATGCGACGCTGGACCATCACGAATCGTCGCTCAACGAAGTGGGCGACCTTTTAATCATCGTCGTCGTCGCTGCGTGGAAATTTACAGCGGCGGCGAAATAACGCGCGTGACATCGATTGCAAAATGTGGAAGGGCAAACCCGGCAGGACCCGGAGAAAAATCAACTCGACCACGGGAAGAGAGGGAGAGTAGAGGGAGACACAGCAAACTCCAAATATACACCAGCACTGGGAAGACAAAGGCGGCAGGGGAAATCCCGTTAGGCCACACCCTTACACCTCCTTGTGCACCGTACCGGCCTTAAAAGGCGCTCGCTAACAGCACTTGTTTGGGCGTGGGAGGGCGGCTGAGATCTTTGTCCTTATTTATTTGTGTGTATGCCGAGGATTGTCGACGCGAGTGGGGAGCGGTCACGGCAACGGTTCGCGCGTTGCTCCACGAACCCGCCGGTGTGGGTTGGGTTCCCGCTCACGGCCTCCCGACAGCAGTGGCGACGATTACCCGAATCGCTCCTGGGCCCCTCCCCAAGGTCGACTCGGCCTCAAAAGAGTACTCGGTGCGGGGAAGACGGAGGCGGCCTTCGTAGGTGCTGCTCGCTAACAGCACTTGCCCCAACGGTCCGTTAAGGCTATGCGGGGGGGGGAGGGGAGGCGTGATCTTTGTCTTTGTTACGTGCGTGTCCGTGGTTGAAAAAAAGAACCAACCTCCTGTGCGGCGAAGGGCGCGTTCTAATAAAGAACAGACCAGACTTCAGCCAAAATTAAATTCCAACATTCCCGCCGCTACCTGGCCCACCGTGTTAGTCTTGGCACGGGGCAGGGACGGGTGTAAAAAGCCAAGACGCTTCACCGCGGCGATCCGTCCGCCCCCGTGCCCTCCATCCCCCGGATCGCCGCTCACTCGTTGTTTTTGGATTGGCGGCGGGATGTGTGGGATGGGTGGGATGTGTGGGATGGGTGGGATGGGTGGGATGGGTGGGATGGGTGGGATGGGTGGCGCACGAGTGGTGACGCTCGTGCGCTACAGCAAGGGGGGGTGGGGGGGCCTGGGTTCGATCCCCGACCCGGGCGACATTTATCCTGTGTATGAAGCATGTGGCGAGTGAGTGTGTGCGTGACAATTATCTGAACTGGATCCCGGGCCTCCCCTAGATAGACTCAGCCTCAAATGAGTACCTTGTGTGGTGTGTAGTAGACATTGCCACTGGGGAGACAAAGGTGGCCGGGCGTGGTGCTGGCCACCCCACACCCCTCGTGTGCCTTGCCGGCCTTCATAGTGCGCTCGCCAACAGCACTTGCTCCAACGGTCTGTTAAGGCTACACGGGGGATCTTTGTCTTTGTGTTTAAATTTTGGTTTGCGAGCGTGGTTTTGTCGAGGGAGTTGCCAACGTCACAAACGTTGCTGTTGATTCCACCGCTGCCACCACCACCATCTCCTCCTGCTCCCTGCCAGATTCTGAAACTGTTACACAGGCACCAGTTGACTGCCAAATTAAAATAAAAAACTCAGTCTCTTTTTACAGTCTCACCACCACCACCACCGTCTGGCTTTAGGTCTTCTCTGAAACCATTAAAAACTTTACAGTGTGGGAAAAAGTATTTGATCCCCTGCTGATTTTGTACGTTTGCCCACTGACAAAGAAATGATCATTCTATAATTTTAATGGTAGGTTTATTTGAACAGTGAGAGACAGAATAACAAAAAAATCCAGAAAAATGCATGTCAAAAATGTTATAAATTGATTTGCCTTTTAATGAGGGAAATAAGTATTTGACCCCCTCTCAATCAGAAAGATTTTTGGCTCCCAGGTGTCTTTTATACAGGTAACAAGCTGAGAATAGGAGCACACTCTTAAAGGGAGTGCTCCTAATCTCATCTTGTTACCTGTATAAAAGACACCTGTCCACAGGAGCAATCAATCAATCAGATTCCAAACTCTCCACCATGGCCAAGACCAAAGAGCTCTCCAAGGATGTCAGGGACAAGATTGTAGACCTACACAAGGCTGGAATGGGCTACAAGACCATTGCCAAGCAGCTTGGTGAGAAGGTGACAACAGTTGGTGCGATTATTCGCAAATGGAAGAAACACAAAAGAACTGTCAATCTCCCTCGGCCTGGGGCTCCATGCAAGATCTCACCTCGTGGAGTTGCAATGATCATGAGAACGGTGAGGAATCAGCCCAGAATTACAAAGGAGGATCTTGTCCATGATCTCAAGGCAGCTGGGACCATAGTCACCAAGAAAACAATTGGTAACACACTACGCCGTGAAGGACTGAAATCCTGCAGCGCCCGCAAGGTCCCCCTACTCAAGAAAGCACTTATACATGCCCATCTGACGTTTGCCAATGACCATCTGAATGATTCAGAGGATAACTGGGTGAAAGTGTTGTGGTCAGATGGGACCAAAATGGAACTCTTTGGCATCAACTCAACTCGCCGTGTTTGGAGGAGGAGAAATGCTGCCTATGACCCCAAGAACACCATCCCCACTGTCAAACATGGAGGTGGAAACATTATGCTTTGGGGGTGTTTTTCTGCTAAGGGGACAGGACAACTTCACCGCATCAAAGGGACGATAGACGGGGCCATGTACCGTCAAATCTTGGGTGAGAACCTCCTTCCCTCAGCCAGGGCATTGAAAATGGGTCGTGGATGGGTATTACAGCATGACAATGACCCAAAACACACGGCCAAGGCAACAAAGGAGTGGCTCAAGAAGAAGCACATTAAGGTCCTGGAGTGGCCTAGCCAGTCTCCAGACTTTAATCCCATAGAAAATCTGTGGAGGGAGCTGAAGGTTCGAGTTGCCAAACATCAGCCTCGAAACATTAATGACTTGGAGAAGATCTGCAAAGAGGAGTGGGACAAAATCCCTCCTGAGATGTGTGCAAACCTGGTGGCCAACTACAAGAAACGTCTGACCTCTGATTGTCAACAAGGGTTTTGCCACCAAAAGTATTAAGTCGTGTTTTGCAGAGGGGGTCAAATACTTATTTCCCTCATTAAAATGCAAATCAATTTATAACATTTTTGACATGCGTTTTCCTGGATTTTTATTGTTGTTACTCTGTCTCTCGCCATTCAAATAAACCTACCATTAAAATTATAGACTGATAATTTCTTTGTCAGTGGGGAAAACGTACAAAATCAGCAGGGGATCAAATACTTTTTTCCCCTCACTGTAAATATTTTACCAGGTAAGGCCCCCCCCCCCCCTGAGCTGTGTAGCTCTTTTTCAGAAGCGACCTTGGCTATCGCAAAAGATAGCTCAACGAAGTGGCTTATCACGTGGCTTATCATAGCAGTTTGTGTGTGAGTGTGTGAGTGTGTGTGAGTGTGTGTGTGTGTGCCGAGTCTGTGTTCACTCCCGCTGTTCTGCGTGAGGTTTATCTCCGGGTTCTCCGGGGTTTCCTGCGCGCAGCCGAACGCAGGCAAAAACGTCGCGACGTAGCTGCCGTCGTTCAGACGCCCCAACAATGCGACCAAAATACGCACGAGGTCGAAACCTGAATTGGGGTGACTGTGAAGCAACATCGATCCCCCACCTTTGCTCCGGCTGCGAACGCTCGGCAGGACCCCCTCCTGAATAGACACTTGAGACTCGGTTTGGCGCTATCGATTAATCTCACCCCCTGTGCTCCAGGCCCCTTGTCCAACCCGTCCCCCCTTTCCCATTCCTTAAACGCCACCGTCGCCTCTTCCACCGCGCGGCACTTTCGGACGCTCTTCATGCACCCGCCTGGAGCGGTCTTCCTCCCCATGTTAGGAATCCGCTGCGGGGCGATGCACGGAGCAGAGCCACGTGGCGCCATGGTTTGACCGACCGAGATGACCGGCCGATGCACCAGCTGTGCTCCCCGACCGTGCAGACTCCCCCTGCGCTTTAGGCGCCCGGCGCTGCGCTCGTTGTTGTGAGCGTCGCTCCTCGGCCCTCCGTTGTTGCCGGAGGGCGACTGCCTCCAACTGCCCCGTAGCATCGTCCTTCACGAGGCTCCTTCAAGAGCCTCCTCCGCAGAGGCCAATCTTGACACCACTGGTACCGGTCATCGGCAAGTCCAAACAGCTCCACATCCTCTCCCTTACCGCATCAGCTCCCATCTATTCTCCAGCCTGTGCCGCGCCCGTTTAGCTCCCTCTAATCGTGCCAAACAGAAGCTGTTTGGGCATGCGGTGGCTGGGCATGCGGGAATACATGACCCAGCCAGCGCAGCCTTGCGTGCCGGAGGAGCTCACCGATGGGACTGTGTCCAGATCTTTGCGGCCACGCACACGCGGTTTCGGTTGAGCAGGAACACGCTGTGATCTTGACTTACCGAGCATGATTGTTGTCAGGTTATCGCGGGTCTTACCCTCTGACTTTTTTTCCCTCTGCTCTTGCTGATGTAACCTGCGATTCGTGTTTTTCAGGGACCTTATTCGGAAACTTCTCGTCGTTGATCGCAGCAGGAGGCTTGGCAACATGAAGGTACCTTGCACATCACCGCCATCCACATCACCATCATCCCCATCATCGCCATCTGCATCACCGCCATCCACCATCACTGTCATCACCGCCATCCCCATCACCGCCATCCCCATCACCGCCATCCCCATCACCGCCATCCCCATCACCGCCATCCACATCACCGCCATCCACATCACCGCCATCCACATCACCGCCATCCACATCACCGCCATCCCCATCACCACCATCCCCATCACCGCCATCCCCATCACCGCCATCCCCATCACCGCCATCCCCATCACCGCCATCCCCATCACCGCCATCCCCATCACCGCCATCCCCATCACCGCCATCCCCATCACCGCCATCCCCATCACCGCCATCACCGCCATCCCCATCACCGCCATCCCCATCACCGCCATCCCCATCATCGCCATCCCCATCACCGCCATCCCCATCACCGCCATCCCCATCACCGCCATCCCCATCACCGCCATTCCCATCACCGCCATCCCCATCACCGCCATCCCCATCACCGCCATCCCCATCACCGCCATCCCCATCACCGCCATCCCCATCACCGCCATCCACATCACCGCTTTACGACGGAGTTTCCAGGAACCGCAGTGTGTCGTAAAAGTGCGGGGGACTGCCCATGGTTTTGTTTTACTTTATAGTTTTACTTTATAGTTTTACTTTATAGTTGTATTCACAACGTTGTTTTTTTGCCATCGTCCTAGCTTATAACTCCCGACGAGCAATAGTGGGGTCGTGCAAGATTTATATATATTAAAAAAACGCACCTTCGATGAGCACGACTACGTACGGTACGAAAGAAGTTCAGCACGCGCATGCATACACAAATACGCACAAAATCGCCACCAAAGGAAGGAAAAAAAAATAGAAAATTCCACTTATAAGAAGTTTTATCTTTCATCGAGGTTGCCTGAGTTTGCCTGATCTGCAGAGTCGACTAAAGTGTTCGATAGCGGCGGAAACTATAACACGCACAGCATAGCCTCAACGGACTGTTGGGGCAAGTGCCATTGGCGAGTAGCAGCACCTGCGAAGGCCGGCACGGCGCACGAGGGGGTGGGTGGCCAGCACCGCGCCCGGCCGCCTTTGTCTCCCGAGTACCGATGTTCACAAAATGCACCAGGTACTCGTTTGAGGCTGAGTCGACCTAGGGGAGGCCCAGGACCGGTTCAGATAATCGTCACCGGTGTTGGCCGTGAGCGGGAATCGAGCTCGGGTCGCCGGGATTCGTAGCGCACTACCCACGCACGCAGCTTGCCCGTGTGGCCAGCAGCACCGTCGGCTGTGCCGGGCGCAACGGCGATATTATCCGTCGCTTCGAAAAAAATATTCTCAGTTTTTTTCAGAGCCTCCCACGCATTTTTCTTCCTTCCTTCACCCTGAATGGAAAAAAAATATCTGGACATGGGCTGGACAGCGTCATGAATGGCAATTGAAAGTTTGATGAACTTACAAAAAAAATATATCGTCTTGTTATTATTAATTATATTAACGTAAGAGCCATTGCTCATGTTAAAATGTATTTGACGTTTTAATTGAAAACCGTTTTCCCACTTTGTGTGAGCACGACAAACGCCAGAATTTCTTTTTTTTATCAATCCCCCCCCCAGGGGTGTTTTTTTTTCCGTTCATCTTGACGGCGCACGCACGCTCGCTCGCTCGCTCGGGGTTGCACCAACACGCAACGTCTCTCGGAGCGAGCAGCCTTTAAAAGCGTGTTTCGACGAAATATTAACGAAAAAAATGTGAACTGCAAAAAGGGGACTATTGGGAACGTATGTCTGTACGTTGGACTCGTTTCACACCCCGCGTAGCCGACCCGTGCTAATCGGAGGTGTGAAGGAAGGACAAGAGACTGAACACAAAATAGCAGCTCTAAAGAAATGAGTTTGTCAATCTAGATGATTTAAAAGTGCACAGCTCCAGAGGCTTCCTAACACCGTAAGTAAGAGAGAGCGTTCCAGACGGCCGGAGAAGCACTAATATCTCCAGGGGTGGTTCTTGGTGACGGATGATGATGAGAGAGAGAGAGACGCAAACTCCAAATATACAGCAGGCATCAGGGTCTGGTTCGAACCCACGCGCTCCTGTATACCAGGCGAGGTAGTCAACATCTCCTAGCCACCGTGATGATGATGAGAGAGAGAGACACGCAAACTCCAAATACACAGCAGCAGGCATCGTCATGGTCAGGATCGAACCCACGCACTCCTGTACACCAGGCGAGGTAGTCAACATCTCCTAGCCACCTTTGTCGTGTTGCTTGATGAATGTGTTGGAGTTTTGTCGGTCTGTCCTTGGGCACCGCTTGTAACCCGGCATCCGTGGCAGCAGCGGCGGCGTTCACCAAACGATATGGGAGTCGCCGTTCTCCCGTCTTCTGTTGGGGGGAAAAAAATAATTATATAAAATACTACGCAAAATGCCCCGAAGCAAAACTAAAAATGAGATATATATTCTTGGTTCTTTCAGTAAAGTCACGTAGAAGGGAAACAATAAAATAATAAAAATATAAAACAATAAAATTTTCACGACATTTTGACTGCAACACAAGCAATCATCATCATCAGGTGTGAAAACCACAGCAAGAAATTTGGAAAAAAGTGGCGGTTAAAAAAAAATGACAAATTTTTTCAAATTTTCTTGCTGTGGTTTTCACACCTGATGATGATTGCTTGTGTTGCAGTCGAAACGTCGTGAAAATTTTATTGTTTTATATTTTTATTATTTTATTGTTTCCCTTCTACGTGACTTTACCGAAAGAACCAAGAATATGAATCCCTGCAGTCATGAAAGCTTTAAATCTAAATTTAAAAATGAGATATTTCGCCTCCAATTCGGGCATCTGCTTCCAGTTGCTTACCAAGAATTTTAGGATGAATCGAAACCAAGAAACACATTGCTGTCCTGACGTCAATATACTACAGCTTTGGGATTCACGTGAAGGGTCCATGGGCTCTGCTTTAAACACGACCAGAGAGTAGAGAGCTACAAAAAAAAAAGAACTCAACATATTCGTGATTGAAACGTAGACAAAAGGTGTCTGCAGATGTGTGGCGTGAGCGTGCGTGTAGGTACGTGTGCCCAGCCACCGCATGCCTGAGCAGCTTCTGTTTGGCCGCATAGAGGGGGGGCTAAACGTGCACGACATGGACTAGAGAAGAGATTGAGCTGATGCAGTGGAGCTGAGCGGACTTGCCGATGACTGGTACCAGCGGTGTCAAGATCGGCCTCTGTGGAGGAGGCTCGTGAAGGATGCTGCCACTGGGCATTTGGAGGCAGTCGCCCTCCAACAACAACGGAGGGCGGAGGAGCGACGCTCACAACAACGAGCGGAGCGCCGGGTGACTAAAGCACAGCAAGTTGGCACCGTAGGGGGCACAGGTGGTGCATCAGCCAGTCATCTCAGTCAGTCCACCCGTGGCACCTACTGGGTCTGCCACGTGACCTCCTGCCAGCGGGCGTTCGACACTTCACGTGGCCTCAAGGTGCACATAGCCTGGCACAGGCGTCGTGGCGAATGGCGGTTGTTGTTGTTGTGTGTGTGTGTGTGGACGTGGAGACGGAGATGAATGAAGTAGATGACGGGATGGGTGGGTGGGTTGGTGGGCGAATCTGCGACGACGCTGGAAATCGGCGAAGGCGAAATTGATGACAGCGCGGCGTTGGCTCGGTTTCGATGGCGCCGTCGATGGGCGATGGTTTCGATGGATGATCCGCCTCCCGTCGGGCAGGCGGGCGGGGGGGGGGGTGCTGTTGCTTCGAATTGCCGATAAATGTTCGTGTCGACGGATGTGTTTCACGATGTCACGCGGTACCCGCCAATTGCGGCCAATCGGAGAGCCCCTTAAGTGGACTCTGCGGCAGAGCTCGGCCAATCGGCGACGTCCCCTGCTGTGAACATTTTGAGAGCAGCTGGGCTCGCTAAGCTTTTCAACGTTCAATTAACAATGACCCCTAAAATTAATGTGAAGATAAACAAGAAAGTAAACAATTGCATGACATGTCTCCCACCCAAACTTCTCCTTTAACCTCTTAACCCATCCATCTTCTTAGCCTGAACTAAGAATTTTGTTTTCATTAATGCACTATTTACGCATTCATTATTCATCCATCTTTCAATTAATATTAATGCTTCGATATTTTCTCTCGACGTTTTATTGATTAAAATTGAGTGTTTAAATATTATTTACTATGGATTTTTTTTAGGGATGAAAAGGGTCAACTTCCGATCGTCTTGGAACTAATGAAGCCGCTTTATCGCCTATTTCCTACGTTCGATTGACGATTATTTAGATTGACGGTGGTTTTCGTGGAACCAATTAACACCGTTAACCCCGAGAAACCACCGCCAATGATGATGAACGGATCTAACGAATCGGGGCCATTGTGAGCCGTAGCCACGTGATGAGAATGTGAAAATATGAGCAGTATAGCGCAAACCAGTCAACCCCTTATCAGTGCCCGACCTTTTCACAGACCAACTCAGACCTTATTGGTCACCCCGTGCCCCTTATAAATCTCAACGTTCATCCTACAAAGTCCCATCGCAAGGGAGAAACACAAACGAATAGACAACACATTTTATTTTGCCCGCATTGAAACGGCTGTACGCCGTACGGATCTGAAAACTCAATTTCCCTGCACACACGGGTAATCCGTGATGGGTTGACGCGGCATAATAACGGTGATGGTGGTGGCGGTGGGCGGTGGGCGGTTATGAGAGTGAAGATTAGAGAGATGCATAGAGACCCACATAGATGTATAGAGACCCATAGAGATGCATAGACATGCATAAAGATCCAGAGATGCACAGAAATCCATAGAAACCCACAGAGATTAACAGAGACCCATAGAGCCGCACAGAGATGCATAGAGACCCATAGAGATGCATAGAGATCCATAGAGATGTAGACAGGACCCATCGAGATGCACAAGGATGCGTACAGACCCATAGAGATGTATAGTGATGCATGAAGTCCATAGAGATGCATAGAGATCCATCGAGATGAATCGAGATGCATAGAGATGTATGGACACCCATAGACTAAACTAAAAAAATGTTTTATTTTACCAGCTAAGGCCTACTTTTCTCAATAGCAGCTCTTTTTCTTTTTAGACCCCTTTCTCCCCGCCTGATGACGACTGCTTGTGTCGCAATCGAAACGTCGTGAGTTCTTGGTTTTTTATTGGATGAATTTCTATCGACGTGACTTTACCGAAAGAACCAAATAATATATAGAGTGGCTCTTTTTCAGAAGCGACCTGGCCATCACAAAACGACAGCTCAACGGAGCGGCCGATTACCGTCGCCACCACCATCATCGCGTGGGAAATGTATTAGCAGCGACCAAATGCTCTGAACGCGCGACGTTGATTCTAAATGTGGAGGGGGAAATAACCGGGAGGACCTGCGGAAAACTCCAGCAGCAGGCGCTGTCAGGGTTGGGATCGAACCCACGACGTCCTGTACAGCAGGAGAGGTGGTTAACATCTAGCCACCATGATGATAAGAGAGCGAGGCACGCAAACTCCAAATATACAGCAGCAGCAGGCGCTGTCAGTGTCGGGATCGAACCCACGACGTCCTGTACAGCAGGCGAGGTAGTTAACATCTCCTAGCCACCGCCGCTCCCCCTGACTCTGATTTCACGTACCACTCGGTACCGCTGTCCACGTCCCGGAATCAAACTCGGGTTGTCAGCCGCTCCGACCTCCGAGCTTCATCTCATTTGTTTCTCCCCCCCCCCCCAAACCTCCCCTCGTTTCCTCCTCTGCTTCTCTGGGCCTCTCAAAAAGGGGGGCCGGTGACGTCGTCCAAAGACGCACCGTCGGGGTCTTGCGTCCACCCCCCTTTCCCCCCCCTCCCTGGCCCCCCCCCCACCACCACGTCCCCCCCCTGCCCCCTCCCTGCCCCCCCCCCTTCCCCCCTCCATCTATTACCACCCTAGCTCGCTCCCCCCCTAAGCAATAGCGAGGCTCTGCCAGTGTCGGGTTTCCCTGCTGTTGACAGTGAAAACACGTGCGTGGGTTTGATGACATTCGGCTGTTTATCTACCACCGCCCCCTCATCCACCCACCCCGCTAACCCACCCACCCACACCCACCCACACCCACCCCACTAACCCACCCACCCACACCCACCCCGCCGCGTCTTCCCCGTGCCAACGGACCGAGGCCCACTGCCGTTAATTTTCTCCGATCGTCTTGGGGGTCCTATCTCGATCGTCGGTCCGTCGTCTCTGTTCTGTGTTGTTGCAGTCGTGCTGGTATTCGTTTGTCTTTACTCCCCCCCACCCACCACATCCCCCCCCCCCCCCCACTGCCCCCCCACCGCCACCCCCCAACGCTTCCTGTCTTCCTCCATTCCCTTCCCACGGAGGATCATCCTCATGAAGTTGCTGACACGTACGTTTCTGTACGTGGTGCGGTGTGCGTGGTGCGGTTAGCGTGCCACCTTTGCGAAGCCGGCCAACCCCCGGTTCCATTCCCGCCCCTGACCGTCACCAACACCCAACGGTGACGATTATCTGAACCGGTCGTGGGCCTCCCCTAGGTCGACTCGGCGTCAAAATGAGTACCCGGTGCGGTGCGTAAACATCGCAACTGGGGAGACAAAGGCGGCCGGGAGTGGTGCCGCCCACCCAATCCCACGTGTGTCGTGCCGGCCTTCATAGGTGCTGAACAGCACTTGCCCCAACAGTTTGTTAAGGCTACACGGGGGATCCTTGTCTTTGTATTATTGTTATAGGAAATAATACTCGTCTGTCTATTTGCATCGGCATCGGCTCGGCTAAAAAAAAAAAAACACCACGGCAGAGGTCGTTACATTATTTTCGGGGGTTATTTCCATTTTAGAAAAATATTATATTAAAATACTAAAGCTCCTTTTGCGGCGGCGTTTCTCGAAAGGGAAATCACATTCGGGGTGCGGGCAAAATAAGAGAAGCAAAAAACATTCGCCAAGTTACTCCGCCGCTCGTGCCAGCGCTGGTCATTCCATTCGCCGCGGTGCGAATAGTTTTTTTGCGGTGAGGTGCTGCTCTCGATTTCCTTCGACTCCACCGCTGGCCTTTTAACTTTTTTTTTTTTAAATCACGGTTGAGAGCCCTCCGAGTGCCTTTATCGGTGTTCAAAACGGAGTTGGGTTTTTTTTTTTCTCCCAATTTGTTTTTCGCTCATTTCCACCGCCACCCCCTAACCACCAACCGCACCCTATGCAACGGCAAAATAACGAGAGAAAAAAAATCAAGGAATTGGTGCAACATCGTAGGCGCGCGGCAGTGTTTACACCCATCCGGGCTTACAGAGATGAATACATAACGCATTTTCTCCACGGCTCTATTACCGCACGGCAGCTTTTGGATCCGTGAAAACCCCGATTGTTTGCGGAAATATTTCTGGAATGAAGTCGTCCCCTCACCCCCCCCCCCACGTGGAGCGGTGCGCTACCTTAACCCCCTCCTGTTCCTCTCTTAAAGCCTCGCCGCTTCTCCGTCGCCCCTTCCATTCCCCTATCCCTCCCCTATAGCCCCGTTCATCGTCCCCTAAGTCACCCCTCGGCTGCTGCTGTCATCCGTTCCTCCAGCCTCGTAGCACTGCGCCCCTGCCAGCGGCATCGTTCCGTTTCGGCGTCACCGCTTTGTAAGCTATGTCATGGAGCGCCTCGAGTGAAGGAGGCCCTCTTGAAATGTAGAACGGATTAAATTGTCCACGGTGCTCTCCTTGATGCACAGCGAGGCGTCTTCGTTAAGACCCGCGTGGTTTTCCGCGGATAACAGGAAGTCGCGCGGAAAATTATTTCTAATTCCCGCCTCGGGCTATCCGTGAATGTTCACCCCATGAAGAATAGTTTCTGCGATATGGGGGGGGGGGGGGGGGCCCGGGGGCCCCCCCCCCCCCCATATCGCAATGGATGAGATTAGTTCTTAACATAATTCCATTCACCCCACCCGCTAGCTAAGATTCAGGGTGATGATTATATTCAAGAAATATATCCCCCCCCCCACTCCTATCTTCTTCGTTTCCTTTTGCTTCACTACGCCTTTAAAGAACAAACGCATATTGGAAAAGGAGAGTCGTGCCATATTTTTTTTTATTATTCATAGGCCGAGCAAGTGGTGACCTTCCTCGCCTAGATTTCCTGCCAGGCTCCCTGGGCCAGACCGCCCGGGCGAGAAGGGCGCAGGGCAAAGGGTCAAGGCCTCCCCCGGCCTCTCTTGCTTTTTCAAAAAATGTTTATTTTATCTCCAACAACAATCATGGAGACATGAATTTGGGGGGGTGAGACGGTCGCCCGAAATGACCGACCAATTAGCGACTAATCGTGGCGCGCTTCCCCAGTCGTGACCTAGGGGAGGGAGAGAGAGATGAAAAGGGGGTAGAACACAACAATGGAGAAAGAAAGGCGAGAAAATATAAATGTTTAGAGACACGGCGATGTTCACACACCGCACCAGTTAGTCGTTTTAGGCTGAGTCGACCTAGGGGAGGCCCAGGACCGGTTAAAATAATCGTCACCGGTGGTGGACGTGAGTGGGAATCGAACTCGGGCCGCCGGGTTCGTAGCGCAGCGCGCTAACCACTACACTACAATGCGTTATGCTTCCACACATAGATTACACACACACATTACACACACACACAGCGTGCTAACCACTACACTACAATGCGTTACGCTTCCACGTGCGAGGGTCACGTGACTGATTTGACGTCACAGCTCACTTGCCGTGCAAAAAATAAATGCATTATTGAGCTCCCCGCCCCCCCAAAAAAAGAAGTGTATTTTTATACATGTTTGCATGGTGTACAGTCTGGAAAGTACCCACATGGCAAATTTCAAGTTTGTTGCATGTCGGGAAGTACGCTAAACATTTTGAACAGACACACATAATCACATCTTTGCCTTTTATATATATGGAGATAAGCAATTGGAATTATTTTACCAGGTGAGGCCCACTGAGCTACGCATCACAAATGATAGCTCGACGAAGTGGGCTCATCGTCACGTGGAAATTGATATCAGCCAAATACTCTGAACACATAGAGACCCATAGAGATGCATAGAGATCCATATCGATGCACGGATACCCATAGATATTCATAGAGACCCATAGAGATGCATAGAGACCCATATCGATGCATAGAGACCCATAGAGACCCATAGAGATGCATTGAGATGAACAGAGACCCATGGAAACCCACAGAGATGCGTGATGTTGATTGGCAGTAGCCATATACTCTAAACGCGTGATGTTGATTCTAAATGTGGAGGGACAACCCGGAGGACCCGGAGAGAAATCCACGCGACCACGGAGAGAGAGAGAGAGAGACGCAAACTCAAAATATACAGCAGCAGGCGTCAGGGTCGGGATCGAACCCACGTCCTCCTGTATACCAGACGAGGTAGTTAACATCTCCTAGCCACCGTGATGATAATGAGAGAGAGACACGCAAACTCCAAATATACAGCAGCAAACGTCAGGGTTGGGATAGAAACCCACGATCTCCTGCATACCAGGCGAGGTAGTTAACATCTCCTAGCCAACGTGATGATAATGAGAGAGAGAGAGACACGCAAACTCCAAATATACAGCAGCAGGCGTCAGGGTCGGGATAGAAACCCACGATCTCCTGCATACCAGGCGAGGTCGTTAACATCTCCTAGCCACCGTGATGATGAGAGAGAGAGACACGAAAACTCCAAATATACAGCAGCAGGCGTCAGGGTCGGGATAGAAACCCACGATCTCCTGCATACCAGGCGAGGTCGTTAACATCTCCTAGCCACCGTGATGGTGAGAGAGAGAGACACGCAAACTCCCAATATACAGCAGCAGGCGTCAGGGTCGGGACAGAAACCCACGATCTCCTGCATACCAGGCGAGGTAGTTAACATCTCCTAGCTACCGTGGCGCCGCTTATTAACGGCTCGTCAATGCTCAACGACGTTGTACAACAATACAAAAATAGCAACCGATCTGCACGTTTCAACGCACTACGTTGCTCAACGGTTTGCTGAATGCAGCTGGGTTAATTGAGAGGAAATTAAACGGCGCGTGTCTGGCTCCGTAACAAAAAAAAAGGGTCTCTGGAAATCCCAATGCTCGTTTGTTCACCTGGCCCACCGGTCAAGCTCGAGTTAGTTTAATCCACTTCTACATCTCGACACGTGACCAAGTCTTATTGTCGTTGGCTATGTTATTACTTAGCGATTATTATTATTATTCGTATTACGCTTCACTTAAAAATGTTGCTTCCCTTGCCCAAGGCACCTACGATTAGCGCGGTTGGCTACGTACGGTGCGAAAGAAGTTCAACATATATACATGATATACATGCACCTACGATTAGCACGGTTGGCTACGTACGGTGCGAAAGAAGCTCAACGCTCAGGGGCGTGTCTCAACGTGCAAGTAGCTTTTGACTTGTGCTTTCTGCGAGATTTCGTTTCAAACCTTTTTGCCAATCGTCAGTCCTCCCGTTCACCGGCAAGCCAGACGGAGTGTAGGGTGGAGTTGGTGGGGGGGGTTGCATGTTTGCTTAAGATTCGAGATGTTTTTCCTGCAGCCTCGACTCTGAACGCTCGCGCCCAATCTCTGTTGACCGTGTGTGTGTGTGGGGGGGTCGGAGAGGAGTTTGACAATGCACCAGTGTGTGCGTTGTGTATTTTGTGTTTTCAAGACAAAGGCAAAAGGGAGCGGTAGTGTAGCGGGTTAGCACACGGCGCTACGAACCCGGCGACCCGAGTTCAATCCCCGCACACGGCCAACATCCAGTGACGATTATCTGAACCGGTCCTGGGCCTCCGCTAGGCCTCAAATGAGTACCTGGTGTGGTGTGTAGTAAACATCGCCACTGGGGAAACAAAGGCGTCTGGGCATGGTGCTGGCCACCCACCCCGTCGTGTGCCGTGCCGGCCTTCATAGGTGCTAATTGCTAATAGCACTTGCCCCAACAGTCTGTTAAGACAACACGGGGGATCTTTGTCTTGTGTTTTAATTTTGCTTTGTGAGCATGGTTTTGTCGAGGGAGTCACAAACGTTGCTGTTGATTCCACCATCACTACCATCATCATCAAACTCAGTCTCTTCTTTACAGCCTCACCACCACCACCGTCTGGCTTTAGGTCTTCTCTGAAACTATTCAAAACTTAAAAATATTTTACCAGGAAGCTCAACGAAGTGGCTTATCACGTAGCTTACGATAGCAGTTTGTGTGAGAGTGTGTGTGCGTGTTGGACGGAAAAACGGGGAGGACCCAGGGAAAAATCCACGTGACCACGGGGGAGAGAGACACGCAAGCTCCAAATTTACAGCAGCAGGGTTGGGATGGAACCCACGGCCGCCTGGATACCACGCGAGATGTTTAACATCTTGGTGCAATTCCAGTGCCGACTCAGCGACCTGGCTTCCCACCCATCACTGCCTCCTCCTCCTCCATTCCCAGCCGCCAAGTTGCTGACCCTGTCCCCCTCCTCCGCCCTTCCTCGCTCGCCCCCCCCCTCTCCGTTCACCCCCAGAAGCCTCTCTTTTCAGTGCTCTCGCCAAAAGTCCACCCCCCCCCCCCGCCTGTCATCCCCGCGTCGGACACGAACGCTGACCAACGCACGCCGCAAACGACGCCCGTCTTTTTTTTTCACGCGGCACTCGAAGCTGCCTCCGTTTGGCCACCGGAATAGCACAGGCCTGGCGTAGTTTCGTTCGGGGGGCCTTCGTGTTCGAAAACCGGCGACCCGAGTTCGATTGCCCCGTCGCGGCTAACATCAGTGGGGGGTGGTGGGGCTTGGGGGTGTGCCGTCTCGCCTGACCATAACCGGCACGGTGAAGTGTGGTCGAACAAGCTCCCCCTTTCCGCCACCCACACGAGCCACAAACGTCATCCAGCAGCAGAGTGGCGAAGGGGGAAGCGAGGTGATTAATATTGTTCGGCGCTACGGTGGCTAGGAGATGTTAACTACTTCGCCTGGTGTACAGGAGGTCGTGGGTTCGATCGCGACCCTGACGATGCCTGCTGCTATATATTTGGAGTTCGCGTGTCTCTCTCTCATCATCATCACGGTGGCTAGGAGATGTTAACTACCTCGCCTGGTGTACAGGAGGTCGTGGGTTCAATCGCGACCCTGACGATGCCTGCTGCTGTATATTTGGAGTTTGTGCGTCTTTCTCACCGTGGCCGCGTGGATTTTTCTCCCGGTCCTCCGTTTCTTTCCTCCGCATTTAGAATATCTGGCTGCTATAAATTTCCACGCGATGATGGTACGCCACCTGGTTTAGCTGTCATTTTGCGTAAGCCTGGTCGCTTCGGACAAAAGAGCTTTTTAGCTGAGTGGGGCCTCAGCAGGTAAAATAAAAAAAATAGTTTTTAGTTTTAGTTCACTGCGAGGCCTTCGCAGAAGGTTAATCAATCGGCGTGTGGGATCCTGCTACACACGGGCATCCAGAAACTACACGAGCGTCCGTTTGTTTAAAAATCGGGAGCGTTTACTTTGGCGCTCATTTCTCTCCGCCATCATATAAATATTCCCTTCTTCTCTTCTCTTTTCACGACGAAGTGAGCGGCTCAATTTATTTTGGCCCTGGCATCAGGAATTGGGTTTTTATTTGAAAAAAACATTTTTTTACTGCAGCCAATTTCACGATGTTCATTCTCCGCTTTGAGATGTTTTGGGTTTGGTGGGGGGGACAGGGGGGGACAGGGGGGGGGGGGGGGAGCTGCTTCTTTGACGCCTGTTTTTGCCCATTGGACCGGAAAAATTCTAAAAATCCCAATCATTCCGCTCGCTCCCATTTATATATCTGTTCTTCTTGCAGGAGGGTTCTCGCAGCCAATATTTTTTTGTAGTTGTTAAATCGACGGTATCTCCGGCGAGCCCACTTCGCTACGCAAGATGTTCCGGCGTACGTACGTACTTCACCGTCCACTTCTATTCGCGCGGTTGGCTACGCACGGTGCGCGAGAGAAGTTCCAGCGTACGCACCTACGTACGAACGTTCCTCAATTCTGTGCACGGTGGTGGGGTCACCGGTCAGCGGCGTGACGTGCTCGCGATCCGGAGGTCGCCGGGGTTCGGTTCCATCTCCCGGCGGCGCCATCAACGGGCACGCGCCGCGGTGCGTCAGTGGGCAGCTCACGTGTGGTGGGGTAAAGTGTGGGCACTCAAACCCGCTCCTAGCGCATGTGCTCGGCGTTGAAGGGTAACAGGCTGAATAACCTCCATCGTCATCACCAACATCGTCGCCATCATCACCATGTTCGTGTGTACGTTGAACTTCTTTCGCGCCGTAACGGAGCCAACCGTGCTAGCCGTCATCGTCACCGTCACCGTCATCATCAGGGTTGAAGTTGCGCCGTTGAAGGTTAAGACAATTTTGTCGGCGGTAATTATTCCGGAGCCGAGCGGCGGAGCAGCGATTAGCGACGCGCTGCGCCGCGAGTGCGGTGACCCGGGTTCAATTCCCGGCCCAGGGCTGCCAACGTGAGCGGCGAGCGACGCCTTGAAAACTGCCGGGTGCCCAGCCGCGCCGTCGACCTCACCGGCGGCGGCGGCGGCGGCGAAGCACGGTCACCCCCACCGCCCGCGACTGGCAACGGTGACCGGAGGGGTTAAATAAAGGACTTCGGATGGGGGGGGGGGAGGCCCTTGCCAAGAGTTAAACAACGGACGGCACATCCGAGCGCTGGCGTTTACTCAGAACGAACGTGAACGTGCGCGCGTGCGCGTGCGTGTGTGTGTGCGTGTGCGTGCGTGTGTGTGCGTGTGTGTGTGTGCATGCCCGCCTCCGCCCCCGCGTGTGCGTGCGTGCATGCGTGTCTGTGTGGGGAGCGGTGGCGTAGCAGTTAGCCGCGCTGCGCTACGGACCTGGCAAACCCGAGTTCGATCCCCGCTCACGCCTACCAACACCGGTGACGATGATCTGAACCCTATCCTGGGCCTCCCTTCGGTCGACTCGGCCTCGAATGAGTACCTTGGTGCGATGTCTACAAACATCGCAACTGGGGAGGCAAAGGCGGCCGGGAGTGGTGCCGTCCAACCCGATCCCTCGTGTGCCTTCACACGGGGGATCTTTGTCTCTGTGTGTGCGTGTTTCAGTCGGTTGCGTTCCCGTTGGTTATTTTCGCCACCGTTGTCGTTGTGACGATTCTACGGCCTCGGGAGTTGCCAGCGGTGTTCCCTCTCCGGACATATATCTGGCCGTGTCATAAATAGCGGCCTTTTATTTTTTTACCCCCAGTTTTTTTCAGTTTTGGGGGGGGTGGGGGGTGGGGGGGTGGGGGGGTGGGGGGGGGTTGGAGGGGGCGGGGAGGGTTAGTGGGGGGCACGGTCGCGAAACGCGACCCAGATGTGTTGACCCTTTGAAGCCTTGTCGGGTTTCCATTACAAGGTCCCTCCCCGAACGTTTTTTTTGGCAGATGAGCGGAGAAAGTGGCTCGCAAATAACACTTTCTTCTTACGACATCGGTGACCCCCACCATTCCCCCCGCCCTCCCCCTCAAGGGTAACCTCCACCCCCCCCCCCCGCTCCTCCCCCTGTACTGTTACGGACTGCCAGGCACCCGCGCTGTTTGCGAGCGCCTATTAATGAGGCCGGCACGGCCCGCGATGCGGCCACCCCCCCTCCCCCTTAGCCCCCCGGTTCGTCAGGATCTCTTGGGAGCTAAGCAGGGAGCGGTGCGTGGACTTGCGGTGTTGTACCGTACTTGTGTGGCCCCCCCCTCACCTTCACACACCAGGCATTGGGGGGGGGGGGCAGGAGAACGGTCAAATAACTCCCGCGAACCGCACGGCAAGGGGAGGCCGCAGTCTCGCAGTGGATTGAGAAAGTGCCCTGCGTGTGTGTGTGTGTTATACGTGTGTGTTATATACGTGTGTGTGTGTGTTATATACGTGTGTGTGTTATATACGTGTGTGTTATATACGTGTGTGTGTTATATACGTGTGTGTGTGTGTTATATACGTGTGTGTGTGTTATATACGTGTGTGTGTGTGTGTGTTATATACGTGTGTGTTATATACGTGTGTGTGTGTTATATACGTGTGTGTGTGTGTTATATACGTGTGTGTGTTATATACGTGTGTGTTATATACGTGTGTGTGTTATATACGTGTGTGTGTGTGTTATATACGTGTGTGTGTGTTATATACGTGTGTGTGTGTGTTATATACGTGTGTGTTATATACGTGTGTGTGTGTTATATACGTGTGTGTTATATACGTGTGTGTGTGTGTTATATACGTGTGTGTGTTATATACGTGTGTGTGTTATATACGTGTGTGTGTTATATACGTGTGTGTGTGTGTTATATACGTGTGTGTGTGTGTTATATACGTGTGTGTGTGTTATATACGTGTGTGTGTTATATACGTGTGTGTGTGTGTTATATACGTGTGTGTGTGTTATATACGTGTGTGTGTGTTATATACGTGTGTGTGTGTGTTATATACGTGTGTGTGTGTGTTATATACGTGTGTGTGTGTGTGTTATATACGTGTGTGTGTGTGTGTTATATACGTGTGTGTTATATACGTGTGTGTTATATACGTGTGTGTGTTATATACGTGTGTGTTATATACGTGTGTGTGTGTTATATACGTGTGTGTTATATACGTGTGTGTTATATACGTGTGTGTGTGTTATATACGTGTGTGTGTGTTATATATGTGTGTGTTATATACGTGTGTGTGTGTGTTATATACGTGTGTGTGTTATATACGTGTGTGTTATATACGTGTGTGTGTTATATACGTGTGTGTGTGTGTTATACGTGTGTGTGTTATATACGTGTGTGTTATATACGTGTGTGTGTGTTATATACGTGTGTGTGTTATATACGTGTGTGTGTTATATACGTGTGTGTTATATACGTGTGTGTGTTATACGTGTGTGTTATATACGTGTGTGTGTGTTATATACGTGTGTGTGTGTTATATACGTGTGTGTGTGTTATATACGTGTGTGTGTGTTATATACGTGTGTGTTATATACGTGTGTGTTATATACGTGTGTGTTATATACGTGTGTGTGTGTTATATACGTGTGTGTTATATACGTGTGTGTTATATACGTGTATGTGTTATGTACGTGTGTGTGTTATGTACGTGTGTGTGTTATATACGTGTGTGTGTGTTATATACGTGTGTGTGTGTTATATACGTGTGTGTTATATACGTGTGTGTGTGTTATATACGTGTGTGTGTGTTATGTACGTGTGTGTGTTATATACGTGTGTGTGTTATATACGTGTGTGTGTGTTATATACGTGTGTGTGTGTTATATACGTGTGTGTGTGTTATATACGTGTGTGTGTGTTATATACGTGTGTGTGTTATATACGTGCGTGTGTGTTATATACGTGTGTGTGTGTTATACGTGTGTGTGTGTGTGTTATATACGTGTGTGTGTTATATACGTGTGTTATATACGTGTGTGTGTGTGTGTTATATACGTGTGTGTGGTATATCCGTGTGTGTGTTATATACGTGTGTGTGTTATGTACGTGTGTGTGTTATGTACGTGTGTGTGTGTTATATACGTGTGTGTGTGTGTTATATACGTGTGTGTGTGTTATATACGTGTGTGTTATATACGTGTGTGTGTGTTATATACGTGTGTTATATACGTGTGTATGTTATATACGTGTGTGTATTATATACGTGTGTGTGTGTTATATACACGTGTGTTATATACGTGTGTGTGTGTTATATACGTGTGTGTTATATACGTGTGTGTGTTATATACGTGTGTTATATACGTGTGTGTGTTATGTACGCGTGTGTGTTATGTACGTGTGTGTGTTATATACGTGTGTGTTATATACGTGTGTGTGTGTTATATACGTGTGTGTTATATACGTGTGTGTGTGTTATATACGTGTGTGTGTGTTATATACGTGTGTGTGTGTTATATACGTGTGTGTGTGTGTTATATACGTGTGTGTGTTATATACGTGTGTGTGTTATATACGTGTGTGTGTTATATACGTGTGTGTGTGTGTTATATACGTGTGTGTGTGTGTTATATACGTGTGTGTGTGTTATATACGTGTGTGTGTTATATACGTGTGTGTGTGTGTTATATACGTGTGTGTGTGTTATATACGTGTGTGTGTGTTATATACGTGTGTGTGTGTGTGTTATATACGTGTGTGTGTGTGTGTGTTATATACGTGTGTGTGTGTGTGTGTTATATACGTGTGTGTGTGTGTGTTATATACGTGTGTGTTATATACGTGTGTGTTATATACGTGTGTGTGTTATATACGTGTGTGTTATATACGTGTGTGTGTGTTATATACGTGTGTGTTATATACGTGTGTGTTATATACGTGTGTGTGTGTTATATACGTGTGTGTGTGTGTTATATATGTGTGTGTTATATACGTGTGTGTGTGTGTGTTATATACGTGTGTGTGTTATATACGTGTGTGTTATATACGTGTGTGTGTTATATACGTGTGTGTGTGTGTTATACGTGTGTGTGTTATATACGTGTGTGTTATATACGTGTGTGTGTGTTATATACGTGTGTGTGTTATATACGTGTGTGTGTTATATACGTGTGTGTTATATACGTGTGTGTGTTATACGTGTGTGTTATATACGTGTGTGTGTTATATACGTGTGTGTGTGTTATATACGTGTGTGTGTGTTATATACGTGTGTGTGTGTTATATACGTGTGTGTTATATACGTGTGTGTTATATACGTGTGTGTGTTATATACGTGTGTGTTATATACGTGTGTGTTATATACGTGTATGTGTTATGTACGTGTGTGTGTTATGTACGTGTGTGTGTTATATACGTGTGTGTGTGTTATATACGTGTGTGTGTGGTATATACGTGTGTGTTATATACGTGTGTGTGTGTTATATACGTGTGTGTGTGTTATGTACGTGTGTGTGTTATATACGTGTGTGTGTTATATACGTGTGTGTGTGTTATATACGTGTGTGTGTGTTATATACGTGTGTGTGTGTTATATACGTGTGTGTGTGTTATATACGTGTGTGTGTTATATACGTGCGTGTGTGTTATATACGTGTGTGTGTGTTATACGTGTGTGTGTGTGTGTTATATACGTGTGTGTGTTATATACGTGTGTTATATACGTGTGTGTGTGTGTGTTATATACGTGTGTGTGGTATATCCGTGTGTGTGTTATATACGTGTGTGTGTTATGTACGTGTGTGTGTTATGTACGTGTGTGTGTGTTATATACGTGTGTGTGTGTGTTATATACGTGTGTGTGTGTTATATACGTGTGTGTGTGTTATATACGTGTGTGTGTGTTATATACGTGTGTTATATACGTGTGTATGTTATATACGTGTGTGTATTATATACGTGTGTGTGTGTTATATACACGTGTGTTATATACGTGTGTGTGTGTTATATACGTGTGTGTTATATACGTGTGTGTGTGTTATATACGTGTGTTATATACGTGTGTGTGTTATGTACGCGTGTGTGTTATGTACGTGTGTGTGTTATATACGTGTGTGTTATATACGTGTGTGTGTGTTATATACGTGTGTGTTATATACGTGTGTGTTATATACGTGTGTGTGTGTTATATACGTGTGTGTGTTATATACGTGTGTGTGTGTTATATACGTGTGTGTTATATACGTGTGTGTGTTATATACGTGTGTGTTATATACGTGTGTGTGTGTTATATACGTGTGTGTGTGTTATATACGTGTGTGTATGTTATATACGTGTGTGTTATATACGTGTGTGTGTTATATACGTGTGTGTATTTTACATACGTGTGTGTGTTATATACGTGTGTGTGTTATATACGTGTGTGTGTGTGTGTTATATACGTCTGTGTGTCATATACGTGTGTGTGTGTTATATACGTGTGTGTATATTATATACGTGTGTGTGTTATATACGTGTGTGTGTTATATACGTGTGTGTATGTTATATACGTGTGTGTGTGTTATATACGTGTGTGTGTGTTATATACGTGTGTGTGTGTTATATACGTGTGTGTGTTATATACGTGTGTGTGTTATATACGTGTGTGTGTTATATACGTGTGTATTATATACGTGTGTGTTATATACGTGTGTGTGTTATATACGTGTGTGTGTGTTATATACGTGTGTGTGTTATATACATATGTGTGTTATATACGTGTGTGTGTTATATATGTGTGTTATATACGTGTGTGTGTGTTATATACGTGTGTGTTATATACGTGTGTGTGTTATATACGTGTGTGTGTTATATACGTGTGTGTGTGTTATATACGTGTGTGTGTGTGTTATATACGTGTGTGTGTTATATACGTGTGTGTGTGTGATACTCATTGGGGATTGGTAGTGTAGAGGGTTAGAGTGCTGCGCTTCGAACCCCGGCGACCCGAGTTCGATTCCCACTCACGGCCAACACCCATTGACGATTATCTGAACTAGTCGTGGGCTCCCCCTAGGTCGACTCGGCCTCAAGTGAGTACCTGGTGCGGTGTGTAAACATGGCCACTGGGGAGACAAAGGCGGTCGGGCGTGGTGCTGACCACCCACCCCCCTCGTGTGCCGTGCCGGCCTTCATAGGTGCTGCTCGCTAGCAGCCTGTTAAGGCTACACGGGGGATCTTTTTCTCTGTCGAGTTGGGAATTCACGAACTTCCAGCACAACGGTCCCCAGAAGTTCACTTCCGAGAACTACCCCCTGAAAGTCCTCCTCAGCAGGACCTCATGCTCCCTAACACCAGAGGGGTTTGCCTCTTCGTGCGCTTGTGTAAAATTAAGCAAAAACGTTGTACGCTGATAAAACCCGATAGGTTTTAGTCATCGGAGCTGGATTATGTCTGCTTACAGTTAGAGGGTCAAAAAAAACCCCCCAAAATTTTCATTTTTGACCCACCCCGGATAGCGCCCCCCAATGTAACTTGCCTTGAGAACCCAACCCAGGTTTGAACCTCCCCCCCCACCACTCCCCCCCCCCCCTCTGACGTTGGACAACCGGGCCTACCACCATCGTGAGCCCTCTCTTGAAGTGAAGTAAAAGAAAAAGAGAGAGGCAGCCAGCCAGCCAGCGGTGGGAGTCAAACCCAGGTTTATCATCGGCGGTGGCCAGGGAGCCCCGGCTGTGGCCCGGCCATGGCGGGGGGGCCCGGCCCGGCGCTGGACGTGCCGCGACTGTCATGAACTCGTCAAGCTCAGCCCGCAGCCAATCACCGGTGAGGGTTGACTGTTGGAATTCGATATCGGCCCTTTAACGTCAAAGTGGCTCCGGCCGCCGTCGCTGTTCGCGGCTCTTGAGCGGCCGCGGACTTCCTCCCTTGCGGGGACGACGTTTCAGCAGGGCTCGGGCAACGACTACGTCGACTACAACAACAACAACGACAACAACAACAACAACAACGACAACAACAACCGGCCCCGCGCAAATTCTCGCCCGCGCTTGCGCGTGAGCCTTTTTCGAGGGCTGGTGGAAAAAGTCACGCGCTAATTGGCATGTAAGTCATCGCGTTCCCACAAATTAGGGCAATCGGTGGGGGGGGGGGGGGGTGGGGGGGCGGGATGGAGACGTCGTTTAGGAATTATTTGTCGAAAGAAACGCCTGGAGGCGGGCAGCTCGCGTGCAGTGGGGTCAAGTGTGGGTACTGCAACCTGCTCCCAGCGCATGTCCTCGGCGTCGAAGGTTCAGAGGCTAAATACCCTTTATCGTAATCATCGTCACCATCTATGTATGTTGAGCTTGTGTCGCACCGTAAGTAGCCAACCGTGCTAATCATCATCATCATCACCATCGTCATCACCAACATCGTCGCCATCATCACCATGTTCGTGTGTACGTTGAACTTCTTTCGCGCCGTAACGGAGCCAACCGTGCTAGCCGTCATCGTCACCGTCACCATCATCATCGGGGTTGAAGTTGCGCCGTTGAAGGTTAAGACAATTTTGTCGGCGGTAATTATTCCGGAGCCGAGCGGCGAAGCAGCGATTAGCGACGCGCTGCGCCGCGAGTGCGGTGACCCGGGTTCAATTCCCGGCCCAGGGCTGCCAACGTGAGCGGCGAGCGACGCCTTGAGGGCTAACACCCCCCCGGAAAACTGCCGGGCGCCCTTCCCATCGCCCAGCCGCGCCGTCGACTTCACCGGCGGCAGCGGCGGCGGTGAAGCACGGTCGCGCCCCAGCCGCCCGCGACCGGCAACGGTGACCGAAGGGGTTAAATAAAGGACTTCGGACGGGGGGGTGGGGGGGGGAGAGTTGAACAACGGACGTCACATCCGGGCGCTGGCGCTTACTCAGAACAAACGTCAACTTAGGGCTCGTTTGCACCGGGCCTAACCCAGTCGTCATAGTCAGCAGCAGGAGCCGTTATCGATCCGCTGCTGGACGAAGGGCTCCCCGAGCCCGCCAGCAACTCTCGCGGCCCGACGACGCGCCTGGCTTGCGCGAGAGAATCGTCGTCGGAGACTCGTCGTCTGGCCGTGGTCTATCCGCTGCTGGATGAAGGCATCCCAAACAACCCCCCCCCCCAATCCCATTTGTTGTCATTGTAATGTTTTTTAATAGCTTTTTGTGTTTAGTTTGTCGTCTTAAAGCTTTCGTGACTGCAATGATTCATCTTCTTTGGTTCTTTCGGTAAAGTCACCACGTAGAATGAGAATAAAATAATAAATTGATAAAATAAAATAACACAATAATATTCTCACGACGTTTCGGCCACAACACAAGCAGCCTTCATCAGGTGAAGGGACGGCCTTCATCAGGAGAAGGGACGAGACTACCAGACAGTCTCGTCCCTTCACCTGATGAAGGCCGCTTGTGTTGTGGCCGAAACGTCGTGAGAATATTATTGTGTTATTTTATTTTATCAATTTATTATTTTATTCTCATTCTTCGTGACTTTACCGAAAGAACCAAAGAAGATAGTTTGTCGTCCTTTACAAAACCGCCCGCACCTCCGATTATTCACGGTTGGCTATGTACGGTGCGAAAGAAGTATACATACATACATGGTGATGATGATGGTGGTGGTGATGATGGTGAGGGCGCCACGGTGGCTATGAGATGTTAACTACCTCGCCTGGTGTACAGGAGGTCGTGGGTTTGATCCAGACCCCTGATGCCTGCTGCTGCTGCTGTATATTTGGAGTTAGCGGTGTCTCTCTCCCCGTGGTCGCGTGGATTTTTCTCCGGATCCTCCGGTTTTTCCCTCCACATTTAGAATCACGTGTTTGAGAGTATGTGGCTGCTTCTTTAAATGTCCTAATGATGGGGCCACTTCGTTGAGCTTTCATTTGTGGCCAGGTCGCTTCCGAAAAACAGCTGTACAGCTCAGTGGCCCTTACCTGGTTATGGTGGTGATGATGATGGTGGTTATGATGATGGTGGGGATGATGGTTAGGATGATTAGTATGGTGCGAAAAAAGTTCTACATACATACAACCCCCTTCCCCACACCCCCATCGTAATAATAATCTCACGGTCGCGTGAAGCGACAGTTCATCTAGTGAGCTGATCGCGGTATCCAGCAGCAGATCGACCACGGCCGACGATAATCACGACGACGACGACGACGTCTATTCGCTCGTGAAACTTTAACCGGCGGGCGTTTAAAAACCCCCCAAAAAAACTCCCTTATTAGTTTCGTACGGAGAAGCATAAGAAAAAAAGTCCCACTTAGAAATATCTCCGGTTGCACGAGGGGTGATTAGGCAGGGAATAAGAAACACGCCCGATGGTGAGCGATGTGACCCCAACTCCCCCACCACCCCCCCCCCCCCCGGGGAGGGTTCAAATCGACAACACCTTGCGCCCAGCTGGGTCTGGATTTAAAACGCTCCGGGCACACACATGAGTGCCCCCATGCCTCCGCCCCCCCCCCTAGCGCTCCCCCCCCCCCACGCTCCCCCCCGTGCCTCCACCCCCTTCCCCCTCCGCGCTCCCCCCCCCGTGCCTCCACCCCCCCCTTCCCCCACCCCGCGCTCCCCCTCCCCCGTGCCTCCGCCCCCCCCCTCCGCGCTCCCCCCCCCGTACGTCCACACCCCCCCCCCCCCACGCTACCCCCCTTTACAAATGTCCCGTGCCGTAATGATGGTGGTGGTGGTGACGAAGCCAGCTCCGCTGAGTTGTCGTTTGTGATGTGCGGGTCGCTTCTGAAGAAGGGCTGCTATGTAGCTCAAGTGGGCCTTAGCTGGTAAAATAAAATAAATAAAAATATTTTAGATTCGTCTATGGGTCTTCTGTACATCTCTGTGGGTCTCTATGCATCTCTGTTCATCTCTGTGGGTCTCTATGCATCTCTGTGCGTCTCTATGCGTCTCTGTTCATCTCTGTGGGTCTCTATGGGTCTCTATGGGTCTCTATGGGTCTCTGTTAATCTCTGTGCGTTTCTATGGATGTCTGCGCATCTCTATGCATCTCTATGGGTATCTATGCATCTCTATACGTTTAGACTCTTTGGCTGAGTTGTCGTTTGTGGGTCTCTGAATCTCTATGAATCTCTATGCAGAGTATTTGGCGGCTGCTGTAAATCTCCACGTGATGATGATGGTGATGATATCAGCAACTTTGCTGAGCTGTCATTTGCGATGGTCAGGTCGCTTCTGAAAAATAAGCTAACAGCTCAGTGAATATCGTTTTGTTTTATATTGTGTCAGTGATTTACTCATTGGCTCTTTCGGTAAAGTCACGTAGAAAATAAAATCAAATAATAATAGAATTTCGACGTTTCGGTTGCAACACAAGCAACCCATCATCAGGTAAGAACGAGTGATAAAACACAGACACGGAAAACAACGCAGACAGACGCACGTGCCGAGACACACACCGAGCGAGACACACACCAAGAGAGGACTGGGGAGGCGGACAAACGAGGGGACCAGCAGTCAAACGGAGGGGACAATGAGGGAGCAGTCTGGAATTCCGCACCACAGTGGCCGGAGGCGAGACAATGGTTTAGAGTTAAAAAAAAAAAATCTAAAGTTTGAGAAAACAAATTTAGTAAAATTAAGAAGTGTAATGCAATGCGACGGAGAGAGTTGGCTAACACACAGTTAACGTATTGCCTTGTTGATTAACGTGCTCCCAAAGATTGTTAAATTAGAAGTAAAGTGTGAGTTATATTCTTAGCTCTTTCGGTAAAGTCACGTTGAAGGGAAACAATAAAATAATAAAATATAAATAAAACAATAAAAATTCTCACGACGTTTCGACCATAACACAAACGGTCGTCATCAGGTGTGTCGGTTCGCATTATTTTTTTTTTGAACGATTTATTTATTTATAAGAACCGTTTTAAAAATAAATAAGTTAATGCGAAACCGACACACCTGATGACGACCGTTTGTGTTATGGTCGAAACGTCGTGAGAATTTTTATTGTTTTATATATATTGTATTATTTTATTGTTTCCCTTCAACGTTACTTTACCGAAAGAGCTAAGAATATGAATTACTGCAGTCACGAAAGCTTTAAATCAAAATTTAAAAGTGTGAGTTGTGAGCAAACCCTCCCCGTATAGAGGTGGTTCAAATGGAAACAACAAAGGCGGACACACATGTTTGCGTGTCTGTGTTTTATCATTCATTCTTACCTGTTGATGGCTGCATGTGTTGCAACCGAAGCGTAGTATTCTATTATTATTTGATTTTATTGTCCACGTGACTTTACCGAAAGAACCAAAGAGTAATTCCTGCAGTCACGAAAGCTTTGAAAACTAAATTTTGATTTAAAGCTTTCGTGACTGCAGGGATCATATTCTTGGTTCTTTCGGTAAAGTCACGTAGAAGGGAAACAATAAAATTATAAAATATAAAACAATAAAATTATCACGACGTTTCGACTGCAACACAAGCAATCATCATCAGGTGTGGAAACCACAACAAGAAAACTTGAAAAATGTGGCGGTTTTTTAACGTTAGCACCATGGAGAGCGATTTGACAGTTTGTTCAGATGGACGAGTCCATCTATGTTCGGAAAAGAGGAGGGGGGAGACGAAAATAATGGATGCGGTCTGAAAGCCACCTTAAGCGTGATCAATCAATTAAGACCCGAAATGGTTTATCAAATCCTTCCAATGATTGCTAAGCCAGAATCCATCTTCTCGGTTGAAATTGTCTCTGTGTTTGTATATGTGGATAGCCTCATGAACGAATCTCTCATGATAGCCAGATGGCTTGCAAAGAACCTCTGTCTTGGAGAAGTCAATGTCATGTGAACCTACTGAATTATAACAGTGATCTGCCACGGCCGAGGTGTTGGTCCTATTGTTTATTATTATTGTTTCCCTTCTAAGTGACTTCGGAAACTAGTTTGTTATTGATTTTTTTTACTTTCCTGTACTTTGCACTCCTGTGACCCCGACTGGATATCTGTGACAAAGAGCTTCATAGCTCATCGGATTCCTCCAGTAGCATAAATAAACATTCTGATTCTGATTTGGCTGCTTGACATTTCCCACGTGATAAGCCACTTTGTTGAGCTGTCGTTTGACGCTTCTGCAACGACACAAAGCTGATGGCCCGGTGAGCTTTTACCCGGTAAAAATTCAAACACTGTTTAGTTCCAATAGCTTTTAGTGATTTGCTTCCCTTTCTTACAGTTTGCGCTCCTGCCCTGGGCTTTGCATTGCTTGTGGCCGTGCGGCCGAGGGGTTGGGTAAGAGGAAAACAACATTATTATTTATTTTACACGGAGGGAGACGGATCGTCGTACGTGAAGGAGACGTTTGTCCCGCTCATCTCTCTCGTTTCGTCTTCTTGTAACGTGTCGCCCACGCCCGCCGCCCTGTCCCCGTGTCTCCCGAACAGAACGGGGCCGAGGATGTGAAGAACCACCGGTGGTTCAAGGGCGTCGACTGGTCAGCCGTGCCTCTCAAGAGGCTCAATGTAAGTGTCGCGGGCTCGCTGGCTGCGCCCGTTGCTCCCGCCCGCGAGTCGCTGACGTGGAGATGGGTCGACGGCCTCTGCACAGGAGGACGTGGTGCCGAGCGGACTTTGCCAATGAACGTTACCGGCGGTGTTCAGGTCGAACCTCTGTGGAGGAGGAGGAGGAGGAGGGAGGAGGCTTGTGAAGGACGCTGACGGTTGCCCGAATATTGTTCATTCATCCGTACGACCCCCTCAAGGTCGTTAAGATCTGCAGACTCCGCCCTTGTGTGTGTGCACGCCTGGATCTCGGCTGCGTTCCTGGGGTGAGCGGGCGACTCGCTGTGGCTGCGCCACGGTTTGTGGAATTCCCTACCGTTGGAAATTCGTTCGTCCGACAGTGTGCGTACTGTGAAGTCTCTTCTTAAGTCAGTTCATTCCGTTTAGCTTCTCTCTTGGCCCTTGTCTTATCCTTGTTCTTACAAGGCGCCTTGAGAGACGTTGGTGGAAGGCGCCTTACAGGTACATGTAAATTATTATTATTATTATTTTTACTGCCTCCGGAGTAGGCGACACGCATCGCCTCCTTCCCACGCGTTGGCCAGCAGCCTCGCGACGACATGAAAACCACATTTCCCCGAAACCCCCTTTGAGGCGTTGTGGCTCGACAGCACGGAGCGAGCGAACAACAGCACGGCGCGCTAGCGAGTGAGCGAGCGATAGCACGGCGTGAGTGAGTGAGCGAGCGATAGCACGGAGCGAGTGAACAACAGCACGGCGCACGAGCGAGCGAGCGATAGCACGGCGTGAGTGAACAACAGCACAACGCACGAGCGAGCGAGCGATAGCACGGCGTGAGTGAACAACAGCACAGCTAGCGAGCGAGTGAGCGATAGCACGGCGTGAGTGAACAACAGCATGGCACGCGAGCGAGTGAGCGAGCGATAGCACGGCGTGAGTGAACAACAGCACAGCTAGCGAGCGAGCGAGCGATAGCACGGCGTGAGTGAACAACAGCACAGCGAGCGAGCGACAGCACAGCACGAGCGAGCCCTGTGCGGGAGGGGGCCGCGTCGCAGGTCGGCCAGCCGCGCTGCGAACCCGGTCGCACCCGAGTTCGATTCCCGCTCGCGGCCAACGACCCCCGCGTTCGGTTTCCCCGCTCGCGAGCGACAACAGCGGGAGATATGTATCTGAACCCTTGCGGGCCTCCCCTAGGTCGACTCAGTCTGAAGTGAGGAGCTGGTGCGGTGTGTAGTAAACATCGCCACTGGGGAGACAAAGGCGTTCGGGCGTGGCGTGCTGGCCCACCCCACCCCCTCGTGTGCCGTGGCCGGCCTTCACAGGTGCTGCTACTCGCTAACGGCACTTGCCCCTCCAGTCTGTTGAGGCTGTACGGGGGATTTTTGTTCATTCTGAAGGTTTTTGGGCGAGATCGCGTGAATATAAAAGTGTCGAAAATCTCCACCACCTGACATGGTCAATCAGTAAGTGGATTTGTCACGTAAACAAAACGCCGAATAGTGACTACTTCTTCAGCCCACCGGTGTGTGTTGAAGAGTGACTCCACAACATTCACAATCTGAGTACGACGTTTCGCCAGTAATTGCATCCAGCATCATCGGGCGATTTGCCAAATCGATTTGGCGAATTTAGACTTACGCGATCTTGCCCAAAAACCTTTATGATGAATAATATTGGTCGCGAAAGCCTGCTAATTTTTAAGCTGGGGGATCTTTGTCTTTGTTTTGCGTTTGGGGGGGAGCGGTGGCGCAGCGGTGAGCACCGCTGCGCTTCGAACCCCGGCGACCCGAGTTCGATTCCCGCCCGTGGCCACCAGCAACACCGGGTGACGATCATGGACCTCCCCTAGGTCGACTCGGCCTCAAATGAGTACTCGGTGTGGTGGAGCTTTGTCTGAAAACAAAAGCCGGACTACTTTGCAGAGACTCCAAAGCTCACAAAAACAACGTTTTTTTATTTTTGCACGCTATATTTGTTAAGTAAAAATGCCAAACCGTAAAATCTTGATTTGAAGCTTTCGTGACTGCAGGAATCCGTACTCTTTGGTCCTTTCGGTAAAGTCACGTGGGTAAAGAAAATAAAAATAAATAAATTAAATCACGACGTTTCGGACACAACATCAGGTGGGACAACCACAGCAAAAAAAAAAAACAGTTGCTGAAGTAGTGTTGTGTCCGAAACGTCGTGGTTTAATGTATTTTTGTTATTTTCTTTACCTATGCGACTTTACCGAACGAACCAAGGATAATGTTACAGGACGTTTCGATCGCAACACAAGCGGTCGTCCTCGGGCGGGAAAAAAAAACAATCCAGCAGTGGAAACTGCTGAGCCAGGAAGAAAAACGTTGCCACTGCTGAATTATTCTGACCGCCTTAGGGCGACCGCTTGTGTTGCGATCGAAACATCGTGATATTTTTTATTTATTTTTCTACCCACGTGACTTTACCGAAAGAACCAAAGAGTGTGAAGCCGTAACATGTAACCATTTTTTTTATTTCTTCTTAAAGTTAATTAAAATAACGGTCGTAAAAGTAAAAAAAAAATAGAAAAAAATTTGGGCCGTAAATATTGAAGGGAGGTTACGTCAGGAATGTCGTCGTGAATGCGGGCTTTCTGAAATGGCCTGCCAACATCACCTCGGGCTGGACGTAAAACGGAGAATTCGTTCAAACACGCAAATTCTTTGGTTAGTGAAGAAATACAAAATTGACGTGCCAAAAAAATGTTGGCCCTCCACAAATGAGCAAATTGTGGTGGCGGAAATTGTATGTCCGTAAAAACGTGATTTTTATTTTCTTTTTACCAGGTAAGGCCCCACTGAGCGACCCTAGCTATCGCAAACGGAAGTGGCTTATCATGTGGAGATTCATAGCAGCCAAATACGCATAGAGACCCACGGAGATGCGTAGAGACCCACAGAGATGGTTAGAGACCCACAGAGATGGATAGAGACCCACAGAGATGCATAGGGACCCATCGAGACCCATATAGATTCATAGAGATACATAGCGGTCCATTGAGACTAAACTAAACTATTTTTATTCTTGGTTCTTTTGGTAAAGTCACCACGTTGAAGGGAAACAATAAAATAATAAAAATATAAAACAATAAAATTCTCACGACGTTTCGACTGCAACACAAGCAATCATCACACCTGATGATGATTGCTTGTGTTGCAATCATCATCACAAAAAAATCGTCTCCCCCCTCCTCTTTTCAGAACATAGATGGACTAGTCCTTCTAAATAAACTGCGAAATCGCTGCGCGTGGCGCTGACGTTTTTTAAATAAATAAATAAATACACCGTTTAAAAATAAATAAATGTATGCAAACCGACACACCTGAAGACGACCGTTTGTGTTATGGTCGAAACGTCGTGAGAATTTTTATTGTTTTATATATATTTTATTATTTTATTGTTTCCCTTCAACGTGACTTTACCGAAAGAACTAAGAAGATGATGAGAGAGACACGCTAACTCCAAACATACAGCAGCCGTCAAGGTCGGGATCGAACTCACGACCTCCTATATACCTGGCGAGGTAGTTAACAGCTCCTAGCCGCCGTGATGATGATGAGAGAGAGACACGCTAACTCCAAATATACAGCAGCTGTTATGGTCGGGATCGAACTTACGACCTCCTGTATATCTGGCGAGGTAGTTAAAATCTCCTAGCCACCGTGATGGTGATGATGAGAGAGACACGCTAACTCCAAACATACAGCAGCCGTCAGGGTCGGGATCGAACTCACGACCTCCTGTATACCTGGCGAGGTAGTTAACAGCTTCTAGCCGCCGTGATGATGATGAGAGAGAGACACGCTAACTCCAAATATACAGCAGCTGTTAGGGTCAGGATCGAACTTACGACCTCCTGTATATCTGGCGAGGTAGTTAAAATCTCCTAGCCACCGTGATGGTGATGATGAGAGAGACACGCTAACTCCAAACATACAGCAGCCGTCAGAGTCGGGATCGAACTCACGACCTCCTGTATACCTGGCGAGGTAGTTAACAGCTCTTAGCCGCCGTGATGATGATGATGAGAGAGAGACACGCAGACTCCAAATATACAGTAGCAGACGTCAGGGTCGGGCTTGATCTCACGACCTCCTGTACACCAGGCGAGGTAGTTAACATCTCCTAGCCACCTTGTATGTATGTCAATCTTCTTACGTAGCCAACCGTGCTAGTCGGGAGAAATTCTACATTTCCAAGGCAAGGAGTGAGTGAGATAGATGCTATCTCCTTCGCGTGGTATGCAGGAGGTCGTGGCTGTAATCGCGTTTGTATATTTTGGAGTTTGCATGTCCTCCCCCACCCCCCCTTGTTCTGCAGTGCGAGGGAGAGTGAGTGTGTGAGAGTGATTATGAGTGAGTGTGTGAGAGTGAGTGTGTGAGAGTGAGTGTGAGTGAATGTGTGAGAGTGTGAGTGAATGTGTGAGAGTGTGACAGTGAGTGTGAGTGAGTGTGTGAGAGTGTGACAGTGAGTGTGTGAGAGTGTGACAGTGAGTGTGTGAGAGTGTGACAGTGAGTGTGTGAGAGTGTGACAGTGAGTGTGTGAGAGTGTGACAGTGAGTGTGAGTGAGTGTGTGAGAGTGTGACAGTGAGTGTGAGTGAGTGTGTGAGAGTGTAACAGTGAGTGTGTGAGAGAGAGTGAGTGTGCGAGAGTGTGACAGTGAGTGAGTATTTGAGTGACAGAGCCGAGTGTGAATGTGTGAATGTGTGAATGCTAGTATGAGGGAGTGTGAGCGAGACAGTGAGTTGGATTCTCGCTCACGGCTAACACCACGATCATCCGAGTCTCCTCTAGGTCGACTCAGTCTCAAAACGAGTGCGTGGTGCGGTGCGCAAAAAAAACATCGCCACTGGGGAGACAAAGGCGGCCGTGCACGGTGCTGGCCCCCCACCCCCGCGTGTGCCGTGCCGGCCTTCACAGAGCGACCGAGCGAAACAGAGACGGCGAGTGATTGCGCGCGAGGCAAAACGACCGACTTTCCGCGGTGCCTACGACCCCCTCGCTCCACCGAATTAGCCGCCGCCGCCACGGCGGAATGCGTGCCGCCCCCCGGCATCGCGGCCCGGCAAGTGGCCCCCACGCCGCGGCCGCCTCTACGCCACGTCGCGCCATCTTGAACCCCAACCGACCTCTCGAACCGTCTCGGGCCGGTCAACTCCGAGGTCATTCCTCCCCCGTCCACAAATCCCTCGCAACACCCCCCCCCCCCGCATCCACCCCTTCCACCCGTCCTCCCCCCGACCTCACATCGTCGGGGGTCGGGGTCGAAACCCACGAACTCCTGCGCACCAGGCGAGGTAGTTAACATCTCCTAGCCACCGTGGTTAACGCCCCGGTGCGTGCCAACCGCAAGCACCCCACGCACGGCCCTCCGCCAGAGAGCCCCGCCGCGGCGTCGTTCTAAAGAAGAGTTGGCTGGGAGTAATCCGTGCCTGCGTCACGGATTACTCGCGAGCCCCTCGAGAGAGAGAGATAGGCGGGGGGGGGGGGGGCTCTTTGGAGCTGTCGACGGGGGAAGCCCTTACCCCACCCGGTAGGGGTCCTTACCCCACCCGGTAGGGGCCCTTACCCCACCCGGTAGGGGCCCTTACCCCACCTGGTAGTGGCCCTTACCCCACCCGGTAGCGGCCC
This sequence comes from Petromyzon marinus, assembly GCF_048934315.1. NCBI lineage: Eukaryota > Metazoa > Chordata > Hyperoartia > Petromyzontiformes > Petromyzontidae > Petromyzon > Petromyzon marinus. The sequence goes on from NC_133730.1 coordinate 5,623,445, forward strand.
TTACCCCACCCGGTAGGGGCCCTTACCCCACCCGGTAGCGGCTCTTACCGAGCGCTTTCAGGTGCTGCACCTTTTTTTCCCAGCGTGGAAGGAAAGCGAATTCCACGAGGTGCCGTCGTAAGCGAGGAGGCACTCGATGCGGGCGCACAATCCTGACCTTGCCCCCCCCCCCCTCCCAGCGTTAACTCTCTCCTCACACTGCCGCAACGCCACCCGCCCCCCCCCCCCAACCTCCTCCGCATTCCTGCCAGAGGTTTTCGCGGCCCGCGCGGCCCTCTGCCGACGTCCGACGTTCCGTGACACGCGTGCCGGCAGCTTCTTCCCCCTCCCTCTCTCTCTCCCTCTCTCGCTTGACACCGGTCCGAGCGAGCGAGCGAGAGAGAGAGAGCCGTTTCGGTGACCCCGGGGGGGGGGGAGGGGTGGGTGGGGGAGGGTGCCGGCGGTCGCGGCGACGAAGCCTCGAACGCCGGTCAGGAGGCCCGCCATCACCGCACGCCGGGATGGAGTCACGTGGCCCCATGCCCACCCCCACCCCCCCCCCCGCCCCCCCCGCCGCCACCACCACACCACCGCGCCGCAAATCCTTCCGCAATCCCCTCCGCCGTCGGAGGCCGCATCCGGCAAGGAGATGGGCGGGGCCGGAGAGCGTTCAACGCTCTCCGGCCCCGCGTGCCGGGCTGCGCGGGCTTTCCTGTTGCCGCGCTAATGGCACGCACACGCGCAGAGAGAGCGCTCGCCGCCACAAGTTAACCGCGATGGCCTCGCCGATCTCGTCAAGCGTCACCGCGCGGGAAACTCCGGTCACCCTCGCGGCGGCGGCGGCGGCGGCTGCTGCTGCTGGCCGTCGTACAAAGACGGCGGTCGCACCGCATCGCGCGGCGCTTTCAGACGCGCTTCTGCGGCCGTCTGGAACGCTCTCTTCACTTCCGATGTTAGGAAGTCGCTGGAGCTGTGCGCACCTTTAAATCATCATCATTATCTCATCATCATCTTCATCATCTTCATCATCATCTTCATCTCGATTGACAAAGTCATTTCTTTAGAGCTGCTTTTTGTGCGTTAGTTTGTTGTTCTTTAACCCCGGCAACCTCCGATCGGCGCGGTTGGCTTACGCAACGGTGCGAAAGACGCTCAACGTACGTACTGAATCGGAGCATTTAGTCGTTTTGCAGGAGGAGGAATCCGATGACCGATGAAGCTCTCTCTCTCTTTTTTTTTCATTACACAGATGTCCAGTAGGGGGCATGGGGGGGGGGGGTGGGGGGTGGGGTGGAGGTCGAAAGGGTCAGCAAATCGCGAAAAACAAAAAATCAAAACGTAAAATAAAAATGGTGCGTGTCCCACCGGTCGCGGTGCACCGCCGCCACCGCAGCAGCAAGCAACCGGCGGGCGACGGCTCGGTAGACGCCACGCCATTCACCAGCCCCCGGTTGCGTCGGGTGGAGGAGGGGCGCACAACACGCACGCGCACGTCGGAATTTCTACTCTCGTGGGCGGATCGTTTGCTTTGGTTGCCCCTCGGGGGAGGCGCTGGTGGGGGCGGCCAGAATTTGAAGCGGAACGATTGAACAAAATAAACCAGCTTCGTTGGGTTGGAGTTGGCTCCCGTGGTGGTGGTTTGGATGGCTCGCGAGTGGTGCTCGCGTTCACGTGAAGGGGGGGAGGGGGGGGAGGGGGGGGTTGCTGAGTCAGCACCGAGGAAATCCAGCCGCTTGGGTTTCTGTCTTTCATACGGGGTTCGCGGTGGCCGTGTCAGAGACACTTTTTAACATGATTATTATCCCCCGTGTAGCCTAAACAGACTGTTAGGGAAAGTGCTGTTAGCGAACAGCGCTTACGAGTGAGTGTGATGGTGGGTGAGATGGTGATTGAGGGAGTGGGTGAGTGTGATGGTGGGTGAGATGGTGAGTGGGTGAGTTGGTGAGATGGTGAGTGAAGGAGTGGGTGAGTGTGATGGTGGGTGTAATGGTGAGTGGATGAGTGTGATGGTGGGTGTGATGGTGAGTGGGTGAGTGTGATGGTGGGTGAGATGGTGAGTGGGTGAGTGGGTGAGTTGGTGAGATGGTGAGTGAAGGAGTGGGTGAGTGTGATGGTGGGTGTGATGGTGAGTGGATGAGTGTGATGGTGGGTGTGATGGTGAGTGGATGAGTGTGATGGTGGGTGTGATGGTGAGTGGGTGAGTGTGATGGTGGGTGAGATGGTAAGTGAAGGAGTGGGTGAGTGTGATGGTGGGTGTGATGGTGGGTGTGATGGTGAGTGGGTGAGATGGTGAGTGAAGGAGTGGGTGAGTGTGATGGTGGGTGAGATGGTGAGTGGATGAGTGTGATGGTGGGTGAGATGGTGAGTGGGTGAGTGTGATGGTGGGTGAGATGGTGAGTGGGTGAGTTGTGATGGTGGGTGAGATGGTGAGTGGATGAGTGTGATGGTGAGTGAAGGAGTAGGTGAGTGTGATGGTGGGTGTGATGGTGAGTGAAGGAGTGGGTGATTGTGATGGTGGGTGAGATGTTGAGTGGGTGAGTTGTGATGGTGGGTGAGATGGTGAGTGGGTGAGTGTGATGGTGGGTGTGATGGTGAGTGAAGGAGTGGGTGATTGTGATGGTGGGTGAGATGGTGAGTGGGTGAGTTGTGATGGTGGGTGAGATGGTGAGTGGATGAGTGTGATTGTGGGTGTGATGGTGAGTGAAGGAGTGGGTGATTGTGATGGTGGGTGAGATGGTGAGTGGGTGATTGTGATGGTGGATGAGATGGTGAGTGGGTGGGTTGTGATGGTGGGTGAGATGGTGAGTGGATGAGTGTGATGGTGGGTGTGATGGTGAGTGAAGGAGTGGGTGAGTTGTGATGGTGGGTGAGATGGTGAGTGGGTGAGTTGTGATGGTGGGTGAGATGGTGAGTGGGTGAGTTGTGATGGTGGGTGAGATGGTGAGTGGGTGAATGTGATGGTGGGTGAGATGGTGAGTGGGTGAGTGTGATGGTGGGTGAGATGGTGAGTGGGTGAGTGTGATGGTGGGTGAGATGGTGAGTTTCAGTTGATTCTCATTGGCATGAGTGACCCAGTTGAGAGGCCTTTTTGTTTTGTTTACAGTCCACTCTCGATTATCCGCGCGCGGTTTGTCCGATTTGTTGATTAACCGCGCACCTGAGATTTCGACGTGTGTCAACTTATTCCCTTAAGCCCAAATGAATCATCTTAAAACAGTTACGCGTTGTTATTCTTGGACATGTTTATTACAAGTCACCGAAAAAACATGTGATCCTGTTAATCCGGCGTCCACGACATGGTGACTGCTACAGCAGTTGCCACACCTTTACAACAGTGGGCGGCGCCGTTTGATTGACGTTGATCGGCGTGGCTCTGCTGCCGTCGTCTGCTCGGTAGGCCCGAGTCTGGCGCGGGAGCCAGGGAAGTGTTACTATCACGGAGCACGCGCATCGGTCGGTCGGTCGGTCGTGTCCGTTTCCCGAATCGAAAGAGTAACAATCGCAATCGTCGGTTGCGCTTCAACTTGAGCGCTTCAACTTGAGCGCTTCAACTTGAGCGCCTCAACTTGAGCGCTTCAATTTGAGCGATTCAACTTGAGCGCCTCAACTTGATCGATTCAACTTGAGCGCTTCAACTTGAGCGCCTCAACTTGATCGAATCAACTTGAGCGCCTCAACTTGAGCGCCTCAAGTTGAGTCGCTCAACTTGAGCGCTTCAACTTGAGCGCCTCAACTTGAGCGACTCAACTTGAGCGCCTCAACTTGAGCGCCTCAACTTGAGCGCCTCAACTTGAGCACTTCAACTTGAGCGCCTCAACTTGAGCGCCTCAACTTGAGCGCTTCAACTTGAGCGCTTCAACTTGAGCGACTCAACTTGAGCGACTCAACTTGAGCGCCTCAACTTGAGCGCCTCAACTTGAGCGCCTCAACTTGAGCGCCTCAACTTGAGCGCCTCAACTTGAGCGCTTCAACTTGAGCGACTCAACTTGATCGATTCAACTTGAGCGCTTCAACTTGAGCGCTTCAACTTGAGCGCCTCAACTTGAGCGATTCAACTTGAGCGCCTCAACTTGAGCGACTCAACTTGAGCGATTCAACTTGAGCGCTTCAACTTGAGCGCCTCAACTTGAGCGCTTCAACTTGAGCGACTCAACTTGAGCGCCTCAACTTGAGCGCTTCAACTTGAGCGCTTCAACTTGAGCGACTCAACTTGAGCGACTCAACTTGAGCGACTCAACTTGAGCGCCTCAACTTGAGCGCCTCAACTTGAGCGCCTCAACTTGAGCGCCTCAACTTGAGCGCTTCAACTTGAGCGCTTCAACTTGAGCGACTCAACTTGATCGATTCAACTTGAGCGCTTCAACTTGAGCGCCTCAACTTGAGCGCCTCAACTTGAGCGACTCAACTTGAGCGCTTCAACTTGAGCGCTTCAACTTGAGCGCCTCAACTTGAGCGATTCAACTTGAGCGACTCAACTTGAGCGCTTCAACTTGAGCGCCTCAACTTGAGCGCCTCAACTTGAGCGACTCAACTTGAGCGCTTCAACTTGAGCGCTTCAACTTGAGCGCCTCAACTTGAGCGATTCAACTTGAGCGACTCAACTTGAGCGCTTCAACTTGAGCGCCTCAACTTGAGCGACTCAACTTGAGCGACTCAACTTGAGCGCCTCAACTTGAGCGCCTCAACTTGAGCGATTCAACTTGAGCGCCTCAACTTGAGCGCCTCAACTTGAGCGATTCAACTTGAGCGCCTCAACTTGAGCGCCTCAACTTGAGCGATTCAACTTGAGCGCCTCAACTTGAGCGCCTCAACTTGAGCGCCTCAACTTGAGCGCCTCAACTTGAGCGATTCAACTTGAGCGCCTCAACTTGAGCGCCTCAACTTGAGCGATTCAACTTGAGCGCCTCAACTTGAGCGCCTCAACTTGAGCGCCTCAACTTGAGCGCCTCAACTTGAGCGCCTCAACTTGAGCGATTCAACTTGAGCGCCTCAACTTGAGCGCCTCAACTTGAGCGATTCAACTTGAGCGCCTCAACTTGAGCGCCTCAACTTGAGCGATTCAACTTGAGCGCCTCAACTTGAGCGCCTCAACTTGAGCGCCTCAACTTGAGCGCCTCAACTTGAGCGCCTCAACTTGAGCGCCTCAACTTGAGCGATTCAACTTGAGCGCCTCAACTTGAGCGCCTCAACTTGAGCGCTTCAACTTGAGCGCCTCAACTTGAGCGCCTCAACTTGAGCGCCTCAACTTGAGCGATTCAACTTGAGCGCCTCAACTTGAGCGCCTCAACTTGAGCGCCTCAACTTGAGCGCCTCAACTTGAGCGCTTCAACTTGAGCGCCTCAACTTGAGCGCTTCAACTTGAGCGCCTCAACTTGAGCGCTTCAACTTGAGCGCCTCAACTTGAGCGACTCAACTTGAGCGACTCAACTTGAGCGACTCAACTTGAGCGCCTCAACTTGAGCGCCTCAACTTGAGCGCTTCGTTTTGAGCGCTTCATCCCATCCTTCATTTCGTGAGTTTCAACTTACGAAGCTGTGCTACGGCAGACAAACGTAAACATCGCGTCGGTGGGTTTTTTGGCGCGGAGGCCCGGCGGAAGCCGGTTGTATTTTTTTGGATCATCTCGCGATTGCGAACTACCCGCGGACGTCCTCCGCGTCATCGGCGCGGACAAATCGAGAGTCCGACTCGATTTGGACCGTGTGACGGCGGCGCACGACGGCCTACCCTTCTGTGCGAGCGACGGCGGTGGCTACGCCGGCCAATTCGCGTTCGCTGCGGTCGACGCGGCATTAATCGGGGGCGGCCGCTGGATTCGAACCGCCGCGACACCCACCGGCACTCCGCCTCTGCCTCTCGAGGAGCTCCTAAGGGGCCGCGTCAAAACGCCTGGAGCCAGCCTTGCCGCGCGTTATCTCCTGGAGGCCCGATGTCTCTCCGTCCGAAGGGATTCGTACTTGCGTCAAATGCACAAACGCGGCATTTAGCAGGGCGGCCACACCATTCGAACCGCGAGCCTCTGCACCGCCCCCTTACGGGCTCCATTCATAGTGGCCGTGCCGGAGACGCCAGCGTGAGATCCTCCGGTGAAGGTTCTCACGCGGCTGTCTCGGCGTTTTCAATGCCCGGGTGGAGAGGTGGGGGGGGGGGGGGTGTACTTAATCGGTATCCCAGACACTGACACCACCACCGCGTCAATCAAGGAGCTTGCAGTGGCCGTGTCAGACACTGAGCCAGCGTTGCTGATACGCTCCACGTGCCATCTCTAGGGGCCCGGTGTCGACTTGGAGGCACAAGGCGGCATTAATCGGGGCGGCCGCCGCACTCGGAACCGCGCGCGGTTCCAGCGAGTCGGGCGGCGAACGCGCTAGCGCCGGGATGCGTCACACCCCCCCCACGGCGTCACCCTCTTGAGGGCTTCATTCACAATGGCCGTGTCGGGGACACCGCCGAGACGCTCGGCTCAGGGTTCCGGCGTGGAGTGGTTGAGGGTGGGCCGGTGGGGGGTGGGGGGGGTGGTACATCACGGGCACCCCAGACACTGACACCAACACCGTGTCAATCGAGGAGCTCATAGGAGCCGTGTCAGACGCTGCTGAGACGTCTCGCGCGTAATCGCTTAGAGCCCCCCCCCACACCCCCCCCCCCCCATCTCCGATGTCTCATACTGCCAGCGCACAACGAGGTATTAAGGAGGGCGGCCACTGCAGCCTACCCCGAGCCTCTGCGTCGCCTCCTCAAGGGTTCCATTCATAGCGGCCGTGCCGGAGACGCCGCTGGGATCCTCGGGTCAGGGTTGTGACGTGCGTGCTGTCTCGCCGTTTTCACGGTCCTGGCGGAGGTAGGTTATAATCGTGGCCCCCAGACACGGACACGGCCGCCGCGCCAGTCTTAGGGGTTCAGGGCGACCGTGCCGGACGCCGAGAGCCAGCGTTTGCCGAAGCTTGCCGCCCGTAATCTCTAGAGGCCGGATGTCTCTCATTCTCTCTCTCTCTCTGAGCTCCCCGGGGTTGAGGGTCACGGCTGCACGCGAATGCCTCGTCGCCCCCTCCCCCGAGCGTTAGGCGTTTGCCGCGTCTGTTGTTGTTGTTGTCCTCGTTGATGCCGTAGCGATCGTTTACACGGGAAAAGCCCTGCCGAGTCCCGGAACTTTTGTTCAGGAGGGGCCTTGCCGAGGTTTTGCCAAGACCCCTCCCGGTTTGGCGAGTAGGGGCGGGGTGCGACGATTGCTGCTGCCGGCAGTTTTCGGCACAGCACGGGAGACATTGATGAACTCCTTGCTACTCACTGTGACAGGCTCCTCCTGCGTTACGCACCTTCGATAGAGCCGCGTGTTGGTGGACGGAAGGGTCGCATGCGGCTCGGGAGAGACGCCGTTTGGCCGCCGCTGATATATATTTATTTATCTTTGTAAACGCTACCCTGTAATGGAAGCCTCTGTCCGTACTAACGCAGCCGTGTGCGTGCGTGTGTGGGTAGCGGTGGCGTGGCGGTGAACCCGGCCACCCGGGTTCGATTCCCGCTCGCGGCCACCGCCCAGTGACGATTATCTGAACCGTTCCTGGACCCCCCCCCCCCCACTCGGTCGACTCAGCCTCAAACGAGCACCCGGCGCGGCGTGTAAACATCGCCACTGGAGAGACAAAGGTGGCCGGGGCGAGGTTTTGGCCACCCACCCACTCGTGCGCCGTGCCGGCCTTCAAGGGCGCTTGCCCCCAACAGCCTGTTGAGCCTCTACGGGGGATCTTTGTCTTTGTTCCGCAGCCTCCCATCGAGCCGCGGATCGTGCATGAAGGAGACACCTCCAACTTTGAGAGCTACCCTCCCGAAGACCCCAAAAAGATTCCTCCCTCCCTGTGCACCAAGGACCTGGAGCCCTTCAAGAACTTCTGAGCCCCCCCCCCCTCCACTGTCGTTGGGACGGGGGGGGGGGCTCGCGCTTCGAGGTACCGTCACTCGCTCACAACTCCACGACACGACGACTCGATGATTTGATGATTTTATAACCCAAAGACTCGATGATTCCAAGATTTTATGGCTTGACGACTCGATGATTTGAAGATTTTACGATCCGACGACTCGATCATTCCAAGATTTAATGACCCGATGACTCGACCTGGTAACCCGACGAATCGATGATTTCACGACCTCCTGCATACCAGGCGAGGTAGTTAACATCTCCAAGCCACCATGGTGATGATGATGGTGAGAGAGAGAGAGAGACCATTCTCACTCCAGATATACAACAGCAGGCGCCAGGGTCGGGATCGAACCCACGACCTCCTGCACACCAGGCGAGGTAGTCAACATCTCGGCTGCTAAAATCCGGCTGCGTGGGAATCGTTTCCCCACTTACAGCGGCGGATTGAGCCGAAACGAAAGGAGCCCACGGCGGCACCTCGAGACGCGTGTGCACGCCACGCGACGATTCAATCGTTCCTGGCCGTGTCGGGCGGCGGAGGGTCTGACCGTCACGCAAGCATCTCGCCCGGCCGCGCCCGGCCGCCACCGTGCGCCTGGTGGCGGAGTCGAACCCGTGGCCTCGGCGCCGCCGGGGCCGACGAAGCCGTTTGGCCACGTCGACGGGCCCCGAGCGTTCGTGTCGCTCGCACGCCCTCGCTTCTCGCCTCCTCCTCCTCCTCCTCCTCCTCGCGCGGCGTTGTCAGTGCCCGCAACAGCGTCGGTTGTTGTGGGGGTTGGAGTGGCGGGTGCTGTGACCAACGTTTGCACAGCTGTCAGGCCCAAAGTGATGCTTAGGAATTCTTTTTGCGGGGGGAAAGCGCCCGCCGGTTTGTTTTTTTGTATTCACTCGGAGGGTCTTCTTCCGGTGGAAACTTAACGATCTCCCGTTGCAGCCGTTAACAGGCTCGTTGGGGCAAGCGCTGCCAGCGAGTAGCAAGCTGTGAGGGCCGGCTCTGTGGCACACGAGGGGGTGGGTGTGGCCAACGCCACGGGCCCGGCCGCCTTTGTCTCCCGAGCGGCGACGTTTACTACACACCGCAACCAGGTACTCATTTGAGGCTCGGTGGACCTCGGGGAAAGGCCCATGACCCGTTCAGATATAGTCGTGCCTGGTGCCGTGCGTGAACGTCGGCAATGGGGGAGACGGAAACAGAACAAAGGTAGAGATCATCCGTTTAGTTTGTAGGGGCACGTGCTGTTGGGAAGCGTTTATTCAAGCCGGAAATTAAATCTGCGATGCTAATGGTAAATTTATTTAACTGACTGCTGCGGTCTTGACCCGGTGACCTGGGTACAATGCCCAGTTTTGTTTTTGTTTTCTGACAACGGCTGCATATATTTGGAGCCTGCGTGTCTCTCTCTCTCTCTCTCTCCCCGTGGTCGCGTGGATTTTTCTCCGGGTCCTCCGGTTTTTCCCCTCCACTTTGAGAGTCCACGTGGCGCGTTCAGGAGCATTTCGAGCGACGTGCAAGCCGCCAGCCTCGTCGAGCTATCGATTGCGATGGTCCGGTCGCTTCCCGTCGAAAGAGCGGCGTAGCTCAGTGTGGGGGGGGGGGGGTTAGGGGGGTGGGGGGGGGGGTGGGGGGGCCTTTTACCTGGGAAAATAAAAACAATTGCTTTAGTTTAGTTGGGAGTTGAAGTGATGTTCCACAATGGCGCCCGAGCATCGCCACGGGTACGAACGCTCCGCCATGGGAATTGCGAGCCCTGCTGAGCCATCCGGCTCCCTCTGGAATCGCGTCATCGGCGTCAACGGACAAATTCGTCCCCACGTAGTGCCCGCCCGCCCGCCCGCTTCATTTCAGTTTCCGAGCCGTTCCACGGGAAATCAAGAATCGGACCATTTATTTCTGTAGCAAAATAACAAATGTTTGACGTGCAACGGTAACGAAATGATCAAAACTAGGATATTTTCGTGGGGCATTTTATTTCGTTAATTGCGAATTTGAGGACATTGGGCCGGCGGGCACTCCCCGCCGCCGCGGGAATGGAATCTTCAGAATCAGTCTTTATAACTGGAGAAATCCGATGAGCTGTAAAGCTCTTTCCCCCCCCCCCCTCCCCCAAACTGTCCGGTTGAACGGCGACGGTGGCGACCTCCTTGCTCACGGAAGGTCCCTCCTCTCTTTCTCTCTCTCTCTTTCTCTCTTCGCCAGGTCCCAGGGAGGGGGACGACAGTTCCGCACTGCCAAGCCGGGGCGTCTCTGCTGCTGCTGGTGGCGGTGCTGGTGGTGGTGCTGGTGGTGGTGGTGCTACTGGTGCTGGTGCTACTGGTGCTGGTGGAAACTAATGGGCGGGTCAACAGGTCGGGAAGAGCAAAAGCGGCTGTCCCTCCGAGCTCCTCACGCTCCGTCCGCACCTCCAACGCCTCCTCGCCGTCTCTCTTCCGGAGACACAAGGCCCCCCCCCCCTCTACACCCCCCGCTACCCCCCCCCCCCGCTACCTTCCCCCCCGCTACCCCCCCCCCCGATACCACCCCTCCCCCATCCTGGGAACTTCTGTCGGCCGAGGCACGGCGGCCACGGCCAGAACCGAGTGAGCGCAGTGGCGACGACGGTGTCGCCGCGCGGCCCCCCCACGTGGCACGGGGCGGCCTCTCACCTCAAACACCCCGCCAGCCCCCCACTCAGCCCCCCAACTCACCCTCCCCAACAACTCACCCCTCCCCCCCCACTCCCCAACAACTCACCCCCAACCGCACTCTCCTTCCCCTACGCCGCTTAGGTGGAATAAGCCTAAAGGAAAAAAATGAAAATCGTGGGGGGGGGGGGGGGTGCGTACTGGGGGGGGGGGTGGTAGGGCGAGAGTGGCATGGGGCGGTGGGGGTACGGGGGGTGCAGGGGGTGGGGGTCGTAAGCGCGTACCCTGCTGACGCCCGCCGGTCGCTGACGCCGTCCCTCACTTTGCTTGGATGATGAAGGTGAAGAGGGCGTGGTTTTAGAGCGGGTGGGTGAGTGTGTGAGTGGGTGGATGGGTGAGTGTCTGGATGGGTGAGTGGGTTGATGGGTGAGTGGGTGGATGGGTGAGTGGGTGGGTGGGCGTGTGAGTGGGTGGGTGAGTGGGTGGATGGGTGAGTGGGTGGGTGGGTGGGTGAGTGGGTGGGTGTGTGGATGGGTGAGTGGGTGGGTGGGTGAGTGGGTGGGTGTGTGGATGGGTGAGTGGGTGGGCGTGTGAGTGGGCATGTGAGTGGGTGGATGGGTGAGTGGGTGGGTGAGTGTGTGGATGGGTGAGTGGATGAGCGTGTGAGTGGGTAGGTGAGTGGGTGGGTGAGTGTGTGGATGGGTGAGTGGGTGGGTGGGTGAGTGGGTGGGTGGGTGAGTGGGTGTGTGGATGGGTGAGTGGGTGGGTGGGTGAGTGGGTGGGTGGGTGAGTGGGTGGGTGAGTGGGTGGGTGAGTGGGTGGGTGAGTGGGTGGGTGAGTGGGTGGGTGAGTGGGTGGGTGAGTGGGTGGGTGAGTGTGCGAGATTGCGTCCAAAGTTCCCGGGTGGCTTTCTGTCCGCTCCGTCGGTCCGCTCGGCGTTTTCGCGCCTTCTAGTTCCGTGCCGGGCCGGGAGGGGAGGGTGGGTGGGGGGGGTAGCGAGTCGCCAGACTTTCCTGGACGTTCCAGAAGTGGGTGGTCAAAAAAGTTTTCGAAATCTCTTTTCAAGTCTTCCCGGAGCATTACAAGTCCAGTTGCTTATTAATGATAATGATGATTTCAACCACCAACGGATAGCTATCGTAACGGAACGTCTCTCGGGGGCCCGACACGCTATCCCCCCTCTCCTTGCCACGGTACGTTCCAGCACCAACGCCGCCCTTCCAACACCGCCACCACCGCCACCACCGCCACCACCGCCACCACCACCACCGCCATCGCCACCACCGCCGCATCTCGTCGCTACCAATGCTTTCTCGACCTCCGCCACATTCCGAAGATCTTCCCCCGACCGCAGCGTCCCACCCACTTCCTCCTCGGCTCGCACAGAGAACCACGGATTTTCGAACCTAGGCCAATTGCACACTCATAATTGGAAACCCCCCCCCTCCCCCCCCGCTCTACTCAGCAGGACCCCCATGCCTGCGAAGACCCATGGACCCCACAACGGGAGAGACCCGCGTTTTTTTTTTTATTTGGCCCTAACATCCTCCCCCCCCCCCCCACACCGTCTGATTTCGTCCTTCCGTCGGCAGACTTGATGGAGGTCACTCCCAACGCTGTCTCGAACCCATCGGCCCTCCTGCCCCCACGCTGCCCAGTTGCACCTCGCGGCAGCGGGCAGCGGCAGCAGCGGCAAGCAGCAGTAGCAGCACCAGGCAGCAGCACCAGGCAGTAGCAGCACCAGGCATCAGTAGCAGCACCAGGCATCAGTAGCAGCACCAGGCAGCATCAGCAGCAGTAGCAGCACCAGGCAGCAGTAGCAGCACCAGACAGCAGCAGGCAGTAGCAGCACCAGGCAGCAGCACCAGGCAGTAGCAGCACCAGGCATCAGTAGCAGCACCAGGCATCAGTAGCAGCACCAGGCAGCATCAGCAGGCAGTAGCAGCACCAGGCATCAGTAGCAGCACCAGACAGCAGCAGGCAGCAGCAGTAGCAGCACCAGGCAGCAGCAGGCAGCAGCAGGCAGCTGCAGTAGCAGCACCAGGCAGCAGTAACAGCACCAGACAGCAGCAGCACCAGGCAGCAGAAGTAGCATCAGCAGGCAGCTGCAGTAGCAGCACCAGGCAGCAGTATCAGCAGGCAGCTGCAGTAGCAGCAGCCCCTCCTACTTCTGCGAAAACTTGGCAGGACCCTCTTGGCAAACGAGTCTCGAGACTCGGGAGAGGCTTTCCTGAGTAACCGAGCGTAAATACATTTTTTAATAGTATCTGTATATATGTGTCACATGACCCGCAAGCTTTTTTTTTTTAGCGCAGGAGCCAGTATCTGCAAAGTGTGAGGGTCGCCGCGTCCCGCTGATCTGTCGATGCAGGAGAGATTTTTTTTATTTAATTTTAGAAAATAATGATGAATATTGCTGACGCTCGTTCGATTCATTTCTTTTATCCCTGCCCCCTTGTCCTGAAAGTATAAAAAAAAAATTGTCCGCGGTAAAAAAATGTTCACGTTGCGTTCAGAAACACGGAACACAGTGGCAAGGAGGCGGGGGGGGGGGGCGCTGATGTTCCGTGTCGGAGAGGAGTCACCACGCCGCTGACATTCTGAGACCTAAGTTCTATTCACGGCCCGCTCCGTACCCCACCGTACTGTTCACGAGTATTGAACTTTGGTTCTCCGTTGTAAAGTTCTACCGGCACGCACGCACGCACGCCTTCGACAGCCGTGACCGGACCTGACCAAAAGCAATTCAAAGATATCTGTCTTTGGAATATGAACGATCAATTATTAACCACTACTACCACTGCTGTGCCACCACTACGGTATTGGGCCCACGTCCTCCTGCGGCGACGCGACGACGTGGCGGTGTTATCGTTGCCGCACTTTTGTGGCCGCGAACGCGCACGAGTCGCAGGCCGCCCGCCGCCCGCTCGGCTCTCTTTGCCGCCTTGCCGCCGTCACGAGCAGCCGCTGCCTCCCGCGTCGGGAAGGCGCCACCCATGAGCGCGAGCGTTTGCGAGCCCCCCACCCCACTCCCCCCCCCCCCCACCCCGAGCGGCCGGCGACGAGTTCCAAAAAAGTTTCGCGCCCCCCCCCTCCTCCCTGGTGTGACGCGGCGGTTGCGTTCACGTCTCTCTCTCTTTTTTTTGGTTTCCTCGGCGCGAGACGCGGCTCTTCCGATTGTTCTGGCGCACCGCGTTACGGCGTGGATGCGCAACGCGATTTCCGGGGCAATCGAGGGCGAGCTGCTTGCTTGCGCTGCGCGGCCCGAGCGGTGACAGTGACGCGGTGACGCGGAGATTTGTACGGCGTCTCACCGCGCAGGGTCATGCGTGGCCGTCGCGGTGGTCGTGGTGGTAGCACGTCGTGTCTCGCCAAGCTTCATCATCAGCCACGTTGTTTGCGGGGGGGGGGGGGGATATCGTCCTTAGCTTGGACGCGGCACTCTTACAGGAGCGCATCTACTGCCACCGTCACCACCACCGCCACTACCACCATCGCCACCACTACCACCACCGCCACCGCCGCCGCCACCGCCACCACCACCACTACCACCACCGTCACCGCCGCCACCGCCGCCGCCACCACCACCACTATCGCCACCACCGCAACTACCACCACCATCACCACCACTGCCGCCACCACCACCACTGCCGCTACTACCACCAGGAGCGGCCCCGTTAAGCTCATGGCTTCACAAGCAGACGCCCCGTTGAGGCGGACCTTCCAAATGTCTTCCCGGGGTGGGGGGGTGGGGGGCAGCGCTCCCTCCCCCCCCCCCAAACGGCGGCGTTTTTCGCCCTTGCCGTCAAAACCGCGGCTCGGTGTCACGGGGGGAGCGGGCGCAGCTCGCGACGGTCGCCCGCTGCTCGCTTTGACGCGACCGGGAGGCGATTCACAATTGTTGTCATTATTTATTATTTTTATTCTTAACATTTTTACTTCCCCACTGGCGGGGAGCGAACGATCGACACCGAATGTCCCCTCCCCATCCTCCACCACCCCCCCCCCTTCCCCCGGGGCTAAGCGGCGGCGCTCGACTTGACGGAGTCTCGAACGTGCGACTCGAACTTTGCCGAGCGGCGAATCACAAAAACAATGCAAACCCGAGAAGCAAAATTTTTTGTTGTTATTTTTTTTCCCTTCCCCCCCCCCCCCCCCTGCGTCGTCGGCATGGGGGGAACGCACCCGGGGGGAGGCGACGTTTGATTGGATTTCGTGGAGTTATTGTTCAGGGGCCATCTGTTGAGTAGGTACGCAGAAATACGTCAAAGCTGGACCCCTCCCCCCGATCCCTGTACGCAACGCGTACTTTCTACACCACCCCCCCTCCCCCCACCTGCGTACGTACGCCTGACGCACCCACCCCACCCCCCCCCCCTTAGAATCCTACAGAGCGGCCGATATTTAATCCACGCGGAAACGATCAAGGATTCATAATATTAACGTGTTTAAGCAAACAAGATAGTCCACCGCCGGACTCTCTGACTCATTTGAAGGCCAATGTAGACAAATTATTGTCGAGGCTTCACCCCCCCCACCCGTTTCCTATGCGTACATTGTCAGTAGATCCCCCCCCCCCCATACGCAAGCGTACGCATTTGGGTTAACCCCCCTCTCCCCCTCCATGCGTACGTACTAAATGGATGGCCCCTAACCGGTTGTTTCCCACCCAATTACAACAAAGCACACTGAAGTAACGGGAGAGAGGGGTGGGGTGATGCGGGCGAATACCGTGCCAGGAACGGTACCCGTTGAGAACGGACGCGGGATATCCGCGCGGAACGGAACGCGATCGCGATCGTGCCGCGGTTGTGCCGTCCTGCCGTGTTGCCGTCGCTCGCTGGTTTCCCGGCACCCGGAGGAGGGGCCCCCGAGCGCATCGCTTGCGGAACGTCGGGACGCGGTGCTCGAACGGGGCGCCGGCGTGCAAGCCCGGAAGATGCATAAGGACGAAGGAATGAGGTTCGGAACAGAACAGAGTTGTTTTAAGAGTAGAACAGACAAGGATCAGAAGAGAACTAAATTGGTTAGGAGAACAGAATTCGTTCAGAGCAGCATTTGTTCGGAACAGAACAGAATTTGTTCAAAGCAGAACAGAATTGGTTCAGAACAGAATTGGTTCGGAACAGAATTGCTTTAGAACAGAATTGCTTCGGAACAGAATTGCTTCGGAACAGAATTGCTTCGGAACAGGACAGAATTGCTTCGGAACAGGACAGAATTGGTTCGGAACTGCACGGCGCCTACCATAATCATTCGCCTTCTGTAAAAATCGAACACAGGCAAACTGTGCGATGTAAATTTTATTTTCTAAGACCGCACGTCCTTTTCTGTCAAGTCCGCACAAAACAAGCTCGCAATATCGCGTACGTCTTCCTGAGCTCTTCACGGACCGTCTTCGTTTTCGCAAATCGCTCAATGAATTTTTACCTGCGGTGTTCGTCGCTGATGTGTACATGTTTGCTTGGGTAAAGTAACAAAAAAAAACTAAATACGTATTTAAGAAAGTTTTCAAAGAGAGTGAAGAAGAGTAATAAGTTCAACTTTTAATTTATGGCGCTTTTAAGAATTTTATATCGAGAGACGTATTGTTTAAACTTCTCTCTTCCAAGAGTTTAGTGTTATTACTGCAGAGTGGTTAGTATGCGTGTATGTCCGTATGTTGAACTTCTTTCGCGCCGTACGTTGCCGACTGTGCTGATCGGAGGTGCGGGGGAAGAACAACAAACTATGGGTCTCTGTGTGAGTCTGTGGGTCTCTGTGTGAGTCTGTGGCTCTCTATGTGAGTATGTGGCTCTCTATGTGAGTCTATGGGTCTCTGTGTGAGTCTGTGGGTCTCTGTGTGAGTCTGTGGCTCTCTGTGTGAGTCTGTGGCTCTCTATGTGAGTCTATAGGTCTCTGTGTGAGTCTATGGGTCTCTGCGTGAGTCTATGGGTCTCTGCGTGAGTCTATGGGTTGCTGTGTGAGTCTATGGGTCTCTGTGTGAGTATATGGGTCTCTATGTGAGTTTGTGACTCTCTGTGTGAGTCTGGGTCTCTTTGTGAGTCTATGGGTCTCTGGGTGAGTTTGTGGGTCTATACGTGAGTCTATGGGTCTCTGCGTGAGTCTATGGGTCTTTGTGTGAGTCTATGGGTCTCTGCGTGAGTCTATGTATGTTGAACTTCTTTTGCACCCTACGTAGGCAACCGAGCTAATCGGAGGTGCGGGGGAAGGACAACAAACTAAGCACAAAAAGCAGTTTCTAAAGAAACGAGTTTGTCAATCTAGATTTAAAGTGCACAGTTCCCAATGGCTTCCTTATATTGGAAGGAAGAGAGCGTTCCAGACGGCTGCAGAAGCGCGTCTGAAAGCGCCGTGGTGATCGCCATCTTTGTTCGCTGCTGCTGCTGCTGCGAGGACGACGAGTTCACGTGATGATGACGTGATGATGACGTGATGACGACGTGATGATGACGTGATGATGACGTGATGACGACGTGATGACGACGTGATGATGACGTGATGACGACGTGATGATGACGTGATGACGACGTGATGATGACGTGATGACGACGTGATGACGATGGTTTATCGCTCCTTGATGAGATGGGCGAGGTACCGCGGTCCATTTGTGGCGAGCGCTTTGTGTGCCTCACGAGTGCGACCTTAGGACGCGAAGCGATAAGCGGTGTGTCGATCGTTAATGTCGTCATCACTGTCACTATCATCGTCGTCGTCGTCATCACGGTCGTTAATGTCACCGTCACTGTCGTCGTCGTCACGGTCGTTAATGTCACCGTCACTATCATCGTCGTCATCACGGTCGTTAATGTCACCGTCACTATCGTCGTCGTCATCACGGTCGTTAATGTCACCGTCACTATCGTCGTCGTCGTCGTCATCACGGTCGTTAATGTCACCGTCACTATCGTCGTCGTCGTCGTCACGGTCGTATGTCACCGTCACTATCGTCGTCGTCGTCGTCATCACGGTCGTTAATGTCACCGTCACTATCATCGTCGTCGTCATCACGGTCATTAATGTCACCGTCACTATCGTCGTCGTCGTCATCACGGTCGTTAATGTCACCGTCACTATCATCGTCGTCGGCATCGCTTATTAATGTCATCACTGTAATCATCGCTATCACGACCACACTCGTCATCACCATCATCGCCGCAGCCATCGTCAGCATGGGATGCGTGGAGCCTTTCTTGATCCCCCATCCAAAATATCCCCCGGTCTCGCTGCCTAAACCACCGCGCGCTCCCGGCCGACGCCGCTCCATCGCCGCTCGACAATCTCCCGCAGCCGAGAGTCGCCAGACACGACGGAAGCATGCACTGCACCGTGGCCCAAACCACGTCTACCAACGCTGAAACAACACGCTACCTTCGAATGTGCTCAATTGGCATCACGCATAGCAGCAGCAGCAGCAGTAACAGCGTTCCAGACGGCTACAAGCCACCTTTTCTGACGAGTTAGTCGCGAGGCTTTCCTGCATGAGCGAAGGTCTTCCTCGCTGTCGTCAACCCGCGATCCGCCCGCTCCGAATGCAGCGTCAGCGAATTGCCCGTCGGTCCCTTCGCCCCCCCTCGGTGGCGTCGCGTCGCGAGATGACGACGACCTCAAACACCGCGGCGTCCGATGTATTTCTTTGTACCAAAAAAAAAAATGCGCGCGTGTTAACCTCCAACAACAGCAGCAGCAGCAGCAACGGTCACGTTAACTACGACGGCCACCAGCTTTCACGACGGGTATTACTAGGGCACACGGTCCGTCGTCGTGACCCCGTCTCCCCGCTCGCGAGGTTGCCAATCGCGGGTTCGGGCACAGGTCCTCGAATGTTCACGAATCCACTATTCCGTTCACTTTTCCTTTGCCGGCGATAAGCACGCGCATGGAGTTTGACACGTCGTCGTGGTTGTTGTCGTAGTAGTTGGGCTTTCGCGACAATTTTTGTTCACGATAAAAGTGTCCTTTGGGTGAGGTCGCGTAAATAAACAAATGTGTCTTTAAACCCGCCACCAAACAGGCACGATTTAGTAAGGTTTGTGACGTCAACAGAACGTGCACTAAGCGGTTGTGTGTTGGAGTGTTAACCCAATTAGTTACTACTACTACAGCACTAACCGGTTGTGTGTTGGAGAGTTAACCCAATTAGTTACTACTACAGCACTAACCGGTTGTGTGTTGGAGTGTTAACCCAATTAGTTACTACTACAGCACTAACAGGTTGTGTGTTGGAGTGTTAACCCAATTAGTTACTACTACAGCACTAACCGGTTGTGTGTTGGAGATTAAACCCAACTAGTTACTACTACAGCACACTAATTGTCAAGCTTTAAATCGAAATTTGTCACGTGTTGTTCACGCGACAAACCTTTACTCATTGGCTGTGTCGGGTGGTGGTGTTGGTGGTGGTGGCGGGTTTAACGGCACGACATTTATATATTTTACGCGATCTGACCCAACAAACAGAACCTCTTATTACGGATAATATCGGCACGCCCTTAGACTACTATTACCCCGTGTTAAACTGATGGTTAGGAATGCACAGGATCGGCACGACACACACCGCCACACACGTTTTGTTTAAATGAACTTTAAAGGTAACTCGACGATAGTTCTAAACGATTTAACAGCGATATATATCAGCGTGCCCTCTGGGCAAAATCCACTGCTGGATGAAGGGCCTCCTTTCCCCGTGCGGCGTCGATCATGGGGATGGAGAGGTACGGCGGGGTGTGTTGATTATTTTATTTATTCATTAGTTCCACCCCCCTTTTGCTTTCAAACGCAGAGTCAGCCGCGCTTTTTGCCACAGGGTGCGGGTGTTCAGGTGCCCGCTCGCTGGCCCCCGGGGAGTCGAACTTGGGCCCCGCTGGGTCTGTAGCTGGGGTGCGAGTGGAGCGCTGCGCCGTTCCGCTAGAGCCTGACGACGCCTTTCAAGCAAAGCAACAAACAAAAAACAAACACGAGACAATCTGTGAACATCCACCGGACACCTTGTGGGGAAAAAAAAGAGCTTCACACCTCATCGGATTCCTCCAGTCACAATTGCTGACGTTGACGATTCCATTCCCGTGGTGGCGGGGAGTGCGCCGCTTGTGCAATGTCCTCATATCCGCAATTAAGCAAACCAAATATACCCCACGGAGATGTCCTAAATTTGGATCATTTCATTGCAAACGGGAGTTACCGTTTTACGTCATACGTTTGTTATTTTGCTCCAGATCCTTCACACACACACATACACACATTATATATGAATATATATATAGAATCCATAATATGGGCGTGTGTTTTTTTTGGGTTCGATTGCGCGAATATCAATGTGTCGTTAAACCCTCCACCAACACGATAACTTATTGAGGTTTGTCACGTAAACGTGGCCAATTCGTCACCAGCTCAGCACAACCGGTGTGTTGGAGAACAAATCGTTAAAACCCGCCACCACCCGACACAGCCAACTAGTAAGGGTTGTCACGTAAACAAAAACGTGGCCAATTCGTCACTAGTACAGCCACAACATTTACAAACTGAGTACGACGTTTCGCCAGTAATTACAACCAGCTTCATCAGGCGACAGCCAGAATTTTTATATATCTATATTGGTCGCGAAAGCCTACGTGTTAAACTATATATATCGATGACTGCCGATCGATCTCAAGCACGCAAAGTTTTACTGAAGGCTACGAACCGCTTCACGCCGCAACTGTGTTTTGGCAATGGGCTGTTGTTGTTGTTGTTACACGCTTCGGGCGGTCTCACGTGCGTGCATGTTACCCGGCTTTGATGCACAAAGCAGGCTGGGTTTATCGTAGGGAAATAAAAGAGCATAGGTCTGTACATTCTGTAAATTAAAACTCAGTTGGACTATTAAAGGCTGATCAAAGACGTGCACGCGTGTGTGTGTGTGTATGTGTGTCGATTCTCGCTCACAGTCAACATCGGCGACGGTTATCTAAACCGGTTCCTGGGCTTCCCCTAGGTCGACTCGGCCTCAAATGAGTACCTGGCGCGGTGTGTAAACATCGCCACCGGGAGAGACAAAGGCGGCCGGGCGTGGTGCTGGTCACCTCCACCCCGCTCGTGTACCACCAGCGCCGGCCTTCATAGGTGCTGCTCGCTAACAGCACTTGCCCCGACAATCCGTTTAGGCTATGCGGGTGATCTTTGTCCATACGTGGGGAGCGGTTGCGCAGTGGTTGGCGCTACGCTGCGCTTACGAACCAGGCGACCCGAAGTTCGATTCCCGCTCACGGCCACCAACACCAGTGATGATTACCTGAACCGGTCCTGGGCATCTCCTAGGTCGACTCAGCCTCAACTGTGTACCCCGATGGGATGTGTAAAAGCCGCCACATGGGGAGACAAAGGCGGCCGGGGCATGATGCTGGTCACCCACCCCCCTCGTGTACCACCAGCGCCGGCCTTCATAGGGTGCCACTCGCGAACAGCACTTGCCCCAACAGTTTGCTGAGGCTATACGGGGGATCTTTGCCTCGTGTGTCTGTATGTCCCCAGTGAACACGGAAGGCTGGGCTGTGCCCACAGTTCCAACCAAATGCCAACGTTGGCCACCAACGTGAGCAATGTTTGCTTGTGCCAACAGTTCCAACCAAAGTAAAGTCACGTAGGTATCAAATAAAATAAATCACGACGTTCCGATCGCAACACGAGCAAGCGGTCGTCCTCAGGCGGAAAAAAATATAATCCAGCGTTGGAAACTGCTGAACCAGCGAGAGAGCAGCTACAACAAGGAGGCTATATACGTGGCGATGGGCAAGCAAGCGGGGTCTGAGCTGGAAAGGAAATTCCATCCACGGACGCAAGCACCTCAGTTGTCTTCTTTGGTTCTTTCGGTAAAGTCACGTAGAATGAGAATAAAATAATAAATTGATAAAATAAAATAACAATAAAATTCTCACGACGTTTCGGCCACAACACAAGCGGCCTTCATCAGGTGAAGGGACGAGACTGTCTGGAGGACAGCGTCAGACAGTCTCGTCCCTTCACCTGATGAAGGCCGCTTGTGTTGTGGCCGAAACGTCGTGAGAATTTTATTGTGTTATTTTATCGATTTATTATTTTATTCTCATTCTACGTGGTGACTTTACCGAAAGAACCAAAGAAAATGAATCCTTGCAGTCACGAAAGCTTTAAATCCACGTCAGTTGTGTTAATGGGGGAAGATTAGGGAGAGAGGGATTAGGGAGGGAGATTAGCATGAATGGAGCTTCCGTCGCCGCATCAGAGTATCATGCCCGCACGTGCGCACAACAGCAGTGTTAATGAGAGATTAGCACAATGAGAGTGCAATCCAAAGTTCTAACCAAATGCCAACGTTGGCCCCAACGTGAGCAATGTTGGGTTGTGCCAACAGTTCCAACCAAAATGCCATGGACGTTGTCCCCAAACGTGAGCAATGTTTACCGAGTGTTAGTTTCTGAGTGTTTACTGTGGTTCTTGTGGGATGGCGAGGCTCGTGAAGGACGCTGCTTGTGGGCCACGCAGTTGGAGGCGGTCGGCCTCCAGCAAGCAGCATCAGCAATAACAACGGAGGGCGGAGGAGCGACGCTCACAACAACGAGCGGAGCGCCGGGCGGATAAAACGCAGCGGGGTGGCAACAATGCAGGGGCGCACAGCTGGATGGGTGAATCTGCCAGTGATCTCAGTCGGTTCACCCCATGTCACCTGGGTCTGTGCCGTGGCCTGCACCTAGCCTGGCACTACCGTCAACCCATGGTACCTGGGTCTCCCGTGGCCTCCTCCTGCACCTAGCCTGGCACAGCAGTCAACCCATGGCACCACCTGGGGTGTGTCCCGTGACCTCCTCCTGCACCTAGCCTGGCACAGCAGTCAACCCATGGCACCACCTGGGGTCTGGTTCCGTGACCTCCTCCTGCACCTAGCCTGGCACAGCAGTCAACCCATGGCACCACCTGGGGTCTGTCCCGTGACCTCCCCCTGCACCTAGCCTGGCACAGCAGTCAACCCATGGCACCTGCTGAGTCTGTCCCGTGACCTCCTCCTGCACCTAGCCTGGCACAGCAGGCAACCCATGGCACCTGCTGAGTCTGTCCCGTGACCTCCTCCTGCACCTAGCCTGGCACAGCAGTAAACCCATGGCACCACCTGGGGTCTGTCCCGTGACCTCCCCCTGCACCTCGCCTGGCACAGCAGGCAACCCATGGCACCTGCTGAGTCTGTCCCGTGACCTCCTCCTGCACCTAGCCTGGCACAGCAGTAAACCCATGGCACCACCTGGGGTCTGTCCCGTGACCTCCCCCTGCACCTAGCCTGGCACAGCAGTCAACCCATGGCACAACCTGAGGTCTGTCCCGTGACCTCCCCCTGCACCTAGCCTGGCACAGCAGTCAACCCATGGCACAACCTGAGGTCTGTCCCGTGACCTCCTCCAGCCAGCAGCAGCGAGAGTCTCCATACTTCACGTGACGACCTCAAAGTGCACCTAGCCTGACACAGGCGCCGTGGTCACGACACCGCCACTTCGCGGCGGAGTGCCGCTGTTGCTGGCGCGTGCGTGTGTGTGTGTCTGTGTTTCTGTCTGTCTGTGTGTGTGTCTGTGTGTGTTTCTGTCTGTCTGTGTGTGTCTGTGTGTGTATGTTTGTGTCTGTCTGTGTGTGTCTGTGTGTATGTGTGTATGTGTGTGTCTGTGTGTGTCTGTGTGTCTGTGTGTGTCTGTGTGTGTGTCTGTGTGTAATTGTGTGTATGTGTGTGTCTGTGTGTATGTGTGTCTGTGTGTGTCTCTGTGTGTGTGTCTGTGTGTGTGTCTGTGTGTGTCTGTCTCTGTGTGTGTGTCTGTGTGTGTGTCTGTGTGTGTGTGAGTCTGTTCGTGCGGAGCGGTGGGTTAGCGAAGCCTGCGGCTGGGGTTTGTGATTCCAGGCCCGTGGTCTCGGGAGTTGGGACAGGCAGTGGCAGTGGTTCGCGATTTCGCTGCGCTCCGAACCTCCAACCACCCGAGTTCCATTTCCGCTCACGGCCACCAACAACGGCGACGATTCTCTGAACCGGTCCTGGTCATCCCCTTTAGGGGCCGTCCATAAATGACGTCACGCACCTAGGGGGGGGGGCTCAGATTTTTGTGACGATGTGTGACGGGGGCGGTGTTTGAGAAATGTGACGTCACATCAAAATGCGCAACTTTAAATAAATATAGACGACACGTTCTACTTAATTAAATTGACTTTTTCATAAATGTTTTCTCCTACAACATCAGAGTGCAGCGCCACATTAAAAACGCACTACAATGACAATAGTTTACAATTTAAAGCATGTTTTATTTTCAAAATGTAAATATGTATATTTTTTTTTTTGGGGGGGGGTGGCAGAGCTTTGTGACGTTATATTTGAGGGGGTGGGTCTGACTTTTTGTGACGCCGTGTGACGACAGAGGGGGGTGGTGGGGGGGGGGCCCTCAACGCAGGGTGGACGACCTTAACGTGAACCCTCTCACGCGCCGTGCCGGCTTTCATATTAATAGGTGCTCGCTGACAGCACTTGCCCTTCGCAGCAAACGCGTAGGCTGCACGGTGGGGGTGGGGGGTGGGGGGGGGTGGGGGGGGGCACCCGTCATCTCTGCCCTTTGCCTCTGTGCGTGCTTCATTTATTATCGCAACGACTCCGTCCGCGGCCTTCCATTTAAAGTCGGCGGGGTTATTTTCGGTGGAAATGTTTTTTGCGCGTGGGTGGGGGGCCTGAAATGCGATCCTGCGGAATCGGCCGGTGGTAAATTCGTCTGGCTTTTATAAATATAAAGAAGAAGAAAATTAACCTGCCCCCCACCCACCCCCCCACTTAGCTCACATCCAAATAAGTAAGTATACTGCAATACTAATAATAATATTTTGTATTAATAGATCCCACCGAGACGCTCAGCAATAGAAAGGTCGCGAGGTCAAATCCTTGTTTGAGGGTCGCATCTCATCCCATCATCACCACCCTCCCCTCCTCAGGGTGGAGGGGTCGATAAAGTAGCTACCGCTTTGTGTGTGGGGAAGTCAGCGACCGCTTGGCTGCTACACGAGTGGACTCGCCCCCGACATACGAATGTGGAGTTTCCGCCACTGGCCCTGCAGGGCTGCATGGCGGGGGGACGAGAGCACCAATTGGTGGACGTCTGTGAAAAAAAATTAGCTTTGTAGCTGATTTCTGATTAAATTATGAAAGTATTTTGATGCCGGTGTTAAAAAGTAAAATAAATAACCCTACGTGTCCTCACGTTTCGGCCACCCTCCCTACGTGTGCTGACTTTTGGGCCACCATCCCTACGCGTCCTGACGTTTCGGCCAACCCTCCCTACGCGTCCTGACGTTTCGGCCACCCTCCCTACGCGTCCTGACGTTTCGGCCAACCCTACCTACGTGTGCTGACTTTTTGGCCAGCGTTCCCTTACGAGGAGTCGAACCTGCGCCTCCTGGCTGGGAAGGCAAGCAGGTCGTCACAGAGCCAGGCAGGCGGAGTGCTTGATCGTTGATCCCAAATCAGTCTTCTTCACGAACGTTCAGAGGGGAGGGGGGGGGGCACTGTCGCCGGTAAGACGTCGCCAGTGCGAGTGGGGGTTTGACAGCAGCACGAAGATGATGATGATGCTGCTGCGGCGACCCTTTCCACCAAGTCCACCAACGCACGCGCCGCTACATCGGAAGGGGCGTAACGCAGAACGCTCGATCACAGTGGTGGCAAAGAGTTCATTTCTACCGTGCTGTGCTAAAAAAAAGCTGTCTATATATAAACACACAAAGACAAACCCCTCCCCCCCCCCCCCGTATAGCCTTAACAGACTGCAGGGGCAAGTGCTGTTAGCGAGCACCTGTGAAGGCCGGAACGGCACACGAAGGGGTGGGTGGCCAACACCACCCCCGGCCGCCTTTGTCTCCCCTAGTGGTGATGTTTACTCCACACGGCAACCGATTACTCATTTGAGGCCGAATCGACCTAGGGGAAGCCCAGGAGACGGTTTCAGATAATCGCCCCTGGTGGTTGGTGGCCGTGAGCGGGAATCGAACTCGGCTCGCCGGGATCGTGTTACACACACGGACACACACACACGGACACACACATACACACACACACACGGACACACACATACACACGGACACACACATACACACACACGGACACACACATACACACACATACACACACATACATACACACACATACATACACACACATACACACACATACACACACACATACACACACATACATACACACACATACATACACACACATACATACACGCACACACATACACACACATACATACACACACATACATACACACACACATACAACAACAACCGCCATTCGCCACTAAGTGGCGGTGACGTCACCACGACGCTTGTGCCAGGCTATGTGCACCCTGAGGCCACGTGAAGTGTCGAACGCCCGCTGGCAGGAGGTCACGGGGCAGACCCAGGTGCCACGGGTCGACTGACTGAGATGACTGGCTGATGCACCACCTGTGCCCCCTACTGTGCCAACCTGCTGTGCTTTAGCCACCCGGCGCTCCGCTCGTTGTTGTGAGCGTCGCTCCTCCGCCCTCCGTTGTTGTTGGAGGGCGACTACCTCCAACTGCCCAGTAGCATCCTTCACGAGCCTCCTCCACAGAGGCCGATCTTGACACCGCTGGTACCAGTCATCGGCAAGTCCACTCAGCTCCACGTCCTCCTGTACCACATCACTCCATCTCTTCTCTAGCCCGTGCCGCGCCCGCTTTGCCCCCTCTATCCGGCCGAACAAAAGCTGTTTCGGCATGCGGTGGCTGGGCATGTGGGCTACATGACCCAGCCATCGCAGCCTTGCCCGCTGGAGGAGCTCACCGATGGGACCTTGCTCAGATCTTTCAAGGATTTGTGAGCTCCTCACACAATCCAGTCTGGTTAAACCCAGGATGGATCGTAGGCAGGCCAGCCTAAATGTTTCTAACCGGCGAAGATGTTCCATTAGGGGGGTCCACGTTTCGCAAGCGTAGAGAAGGGAGGGAATGACCGTGGCCGAGAAGACCTGAAGCTTAGTGCGGAGCGACAGACCAGGTAGCTTCCACACAGCGTTACGCAACCGATGAAAAGATATTGCCGCTCGACTGATTCGGAGTGAGACCTCTGCTGTTAAACTGGAGCCAGTCATAAGCACACTGCCCAGGTATGGGAAACTCTCCACTCTCTCTACAACTGCCCCATCACCGATCGGGAGTTGTGGGGGTGGAGTGTCCGATGGTACAAAATACCCAGGCAGGTGCTTAGTTTTGGTGGGGCTGATGGTAAGGCCCCAGCTCTTAGTGGCACGCTCCAGTCTCAGCAGCAGCGTCTCCAACTCCTCCTCTGACTGAGCAGCTATTACCAAATCATCAGCATACATAACGTGGTTGAGCAATAGGGAGCCATCCCTTGACCGCACCCGGGCATTGATCAGCCTCCCATTATATCTGTACCATATGGAGATTCCCCCGGTACAGCTATTGAAGGCTTCACGAACTACGTGGTCAAAATAGATGTTAAATAATGTGGGAGCCAGAGGACATCCCTGTCGCACCCCAAGGTGTACAGGGAATGGCTCTGACTCCCGGCCACGTAGTTTTACCCGGGCCCGCTCACCATCATGAAGGTCTTTAATGATCGTGAGCAGAGGGTCAGGTACTCCAAAAGCACGAAGAACGACCCAGAGCCCAGGCCTACTGATGGTATCATAGGCCTTGACCAGGTCAATAAAGCAGAGATGTAGGTCTTGTTGGAATTCCCTACACCTCTGCTGTAGCAGACGGACAGAAAATATGGCATCTGTGCAGGACCGCCATATCCTGAAACCGCATTGGGGCTCCGCAAGCCTCTCCTCAGCGTGCCTGGCAAGGCGATGCTGAATAATCCTTGCCAGGACCTTTCCCGGCACACTGAGGAGTGAGATGCCCCTGTAGTTGTTACAGTCTGTGCGGTCCCCCTTCTTAAAAAGGGGGACCACCAGGGCATCCTTCCAATCCTGCAGAACCCGTCCAGTGGTCCAGACTGTTGTTATGATGTCATATAGGGCAGTCTGTGCACAAACGCCACCCTCCCTCAGCATTTCGCTTGGGAGATCATCTTTGCCTGCTGCCTTTCCTGGTCTCAGACTCCGGATCGCCTTCAGTACTTCCTCAACAGATGGCACCTCAGCCAGCCACTCACAGGAGGTGACTTCTTCCAATATTTGAGGCACTGCAGCCTCAGCAGGGTCATCCTCACTTTGTGCCACGATGTTTTCCTGGCTGAGGGATTTTCCCTCCCCCAGGACCTCACAGAAATGCTCAGCAAATCTGCAAACCTGTTCCTGGGGGTCGGAGATTGGATCACCGTTTTTTCCCCTAATGATGGTAATAGGTGTGGCGCTGCAGGTTACTTTTTTGATGGAGTTAAATAGAGATTTGTGATCACGGGCCACTGAGGCAGAATCCATCTCCTCAGCAACCCGCGACCACCACCCATCCTTGCAGCGCCTCACGGCTCTCCGAACCTCCGAGCGAAGGCTGTGGTAAGCCTCCTCATTCTCTGACGTGGGATTCTGTAGCCGATGACAGTGGGCCTGTCGCTTTTTCTCAACCATCCTGAACACCTCTGTCAGCCAGGGTCTCTGGGGAGGTCTGGACCGCGTACCCAAAGCAGCCATTGCAGCTGCATGAGTCACAGTCCTAAACCTCGCCCATTTACCCTCGACATCAGGAGGAGTCGGGGACGATGCCAATCCCAGCCGCAAGCGATGATGAAATTCTCGCTTGCAACTTTCATCAGATAACTGAGACCAGGCCACTTTAGGTTGGAATGGGGTCTTGGGTGTACACCCACCACCGGAGTGGAAGAATGGCAGGTGCATCTTACAGATGACTAGTCGATGGTCAGAGGGCAGATCAGCTCCACGGTAGGTCCTGGTGTCAAGGACATGGGCTCGCATCCGCTGGTCTGTCACTATGTAGTCCAGCAGATGTTCTTGCTTGGACCCGGCATGCATCCATGATGTTGTGTGGATGCGCCGATGCCGGAACAGCGTGTTGGTAATTACAAGCCCATGGGCTGCACAAAAATCTAGCAGCCTCCTACCGTTGTTATTGAGCTGATCTGGCCCATGCCCTCCAATCACTCCAGACCAGGTGCCAGTATCATGACCAACTCGGGCATTGAAGTCACCCAACATGATGACTCTATCCCGAGGGGCCACTTTAGCCAGCACCTGTGACAGGAGGTCATAGAAGGCGTTTGACTCATCGGCTTTGCCTGCATCCCTCCACGGATGTTTATCTTCGGTGGGGGCATAAGTAACCACGACCACCATTCCTCGCCTCCGGTTGATGGGAAGGCGAGCCCAAAGTAGCCTGGGGCTTACAGCTTCCCACACCTCACCGCCACGCTCCCACGCCCCCTTCATTCTTTTGTTCAAAAGAAGAGCCACACCCTGTTGTTTGGCAGTCTGCTGCCCCGAGTAGAGGACTGTCCACCCCTCATGGTGGCAGGAGCCAGAGCCGGTCCACCGGACCTCCTGAATGCCACAGAGATCCAGGCGGTACCGGTCCAGCTCTCGACAGAGGAGTGGCAGCCTCTCCTCCGCAGTGAGCGTTCGAACATTCCACGTGGCCACCCGTAGTGGATTTTCGTTGTTTCTGGAGGAGCCCCGAGGGTAGATTTTCAATCTCCTGGCTCCGCCAATTGGGGTTTGGCCAGGAGACGTCATAGACGCCTGGCCCCCCGGGGCCTCCGGCACAAGTTTATTAGTTACATATTTCAGTTTAACTCGTGGTTTCGTGGTAATTAATTGAAGGTGGAGGGGTTACCAGCCCCTCGCACCCGTCCAGAGCCCCCGTTTAGCCCCCTGTGGTGGACACATATACCATGAGGGGAGGAGCCAATCAAAATTGGACCTCCCCCACAGCACTGTCCACGACAGAGTTGCCCGTCCTGCACTGCGAGGAGGTAGGGGGTTGTTTTGCCGCACACAAAAATCCCCCGTGTAGCCTTAACAGACTGTAGGGTCAAGTGCTGTTAGCGAGCACCTATGAAGGCTGCAACGGTACACGAGGGGGTGGGTGGCCAGCACCACGCCCGACCGCCTTTGTCTCCCTAGTGGCAATGTTTACACACCGCACCAGGTACTCATTTGAGGCTGAGTCGACCTAGGGGAGGCCCGGGACCGGTTCAGATAATCGTCACTGATGTTGGCCGTGGGCGGGAATCGAACCCGGGTCGCCAGGTTCATAGCGCAGCGTAGCGCTAACCGCTACACTATCGCACACACACGTACACACACACACGCACCCACGCACGCAAACACCCACGCACACGCACACACGGACGCGAGCACAAATGCCCTTGGCACAATAATGATGTGGAGGTTTAAAAACCCAAAATTTAAAAAGAAACGATAAAAGAACACCCGACGTAAATTGAATTACATCGAACGGACCCTGTTTGTTGTAATTGGCTCGAGTGAATCATTATAATCATCACACAAGCATCAGGAAGCAGCGGCCGTCTTGGGTTCGTAATTCGCGGGGTACTTTGCCACGCACGTGTATTGACGTACACGTGTGTGTGTGTGTTATTATGTGTGTGTGTTATTATGTGTGTGTGTTATGTGTGTGTGTGTGTTATTATGTGTGTGTGTTATTATGTGTGTGTTATTATGTGTGTGTGTTATTATGTGTGTGTATGAGATGTTATTATGTGTGTGTGTATGTGTGTTATTATGTGTGTGTGAGATGTTATTAAGTGTGTGTATGAGATGTTATTATTATTATGTGTGTATGTGTGTTATTATTATTATGTGTGTGTGTGAGATGTTAAGTGTGTGTATGAGATGTTATTATGTATGTGTGTTATTATGTGTGTGTGAGATGTTATTATGTGTGTGTGTGTGTTATTATGTGTATGTGTTATTAAGTGTGTGTGTGTGTGTGATGTTATTATGTGTGTTTGAGATGTAATTATGTGTGTATGAGATGTTATTAAGTGTGTGTGTATGAGATGTTATTATGTGTGTGTGTTTATGAGATGTTATTATGTGTGTGTGTATGAGATGTTATTATGTGTGTGTATGAGATGGTATTATGTGTGTGTGTATGAGATGGTATTATGTGTATGTGTTATTATATGTGTGTGTATGAGATGGTATTATGTGTATCTGTGTTATTATGTGTGTGTATCTGTGTTATTATGTGTGTGTATGAGGTGTTATTGTGTGTGTGTTTATGAAATGTTATTATGTGTGTGTGTTTATGAGATGTTATTATGTGTGTGTATGAGATGGTATTATGTGTGTGTGTATGAGATGGTATTATGTGTATGTGTTATTATATGTGTGTATGAGATGGTATTATGTGTATCTGTGTTATTATGTGTGTGTATTTGTGTTATTATGTGTGTGTATGAGGTGTTATTGTGTGTGTGTTTATGAAATGTTATTATGTGTGTGTGTTTATGAGATGTTATTATGTGTGTGTATGAGATGTTATTATGTGTGTGTATGAGATGTTATTATGTGTGTGTGTGTATGAGATGTTATTATGTGTGTGTGTATGAGGTGTTATTGTGTGTGTGTTTATTAAATGTTATTATGTGTGTGTGTTTATGAGATGTTATTATGTGTGTGTATGAGATGTTATGTGTGTGTGTATGAGATGTTATTATGTGTGTGTGTATGAGATGTTATTATGTGTGTGTTTATGAGATGTTATTATGCGTGTATGTTTATGATATGTTATTATGTGTGTGTATGAGATGTTATTATGTGTGTGTATGAGATGTTATTATGTGTGTGTGTATGAGATGGTATAATGTGTATGTGTTATTATGTGTGTGTGTTTATGAGATGTTATTATGTGTGTGTGTGTGTGTATGAGATGGTATTATGTGTGTTTATGAGATGTTATTATGTGTGTGTATGAGATGGTATAATGTGTATGAGATGTTATTATGTGTGTGTGTTTATGAGATGTTATTATGTGTGTGTGTATGAGATGGTATTATGTGTATGTGTGTTATTATGTGTGTGTGTTTATGAGATGTTATTATGTGTGTGTATGAGATGTTATTATGCGTGTATGTTTATGATATGTTATTATGTGTGTGTATGAGATGTTATTATGTGTGTGTATGAGATGTTATTATGTGTGTGTGTATGAGATGGTATAATGTGTATGTGTTATTATGTGTGTGTGTGTGTTTATGAGATGTTATTATGTGTGTATGTATGAGATGGTATTATGTGTGTTTATGAGATGTTATTATGTGTGTGTATGAGATGGTATAATGTGTATGAGATGTTATTATGTGTGTGTATGAGATGTTATTATGTGTGTGTGTGTTTATGAGATGTTATTATGTGTGTGTATGAGATGTTATTATGTGTGTGTATGAGATGTTATTATGTGTGTGTGTGTTTATGAGATGTTATTATGTGTGTGTATGAGATGTTATTATGTGTGTGTGTATGAGATGTTATTATGTGTGTGTGTATGAGATGTTATTATGTGTGTGTTTATCAGCCGTACTGTAGCATTGAGCACGCTGCCCTACAAACCGAGTTCGATTCCCGGTTCTGGGCCTCCCCTAGGTCGACTCAGCCTCGAACGAGTACCTGGCGAAGGGTGTAAACACACCCCCACTCGGAGAGACAAAGGCGGACCTGACGTGGTGCTGGCCACCCACCACCTCGTGTGCCGTGGCGGCCTTCAAAGCTGCTGCTGCAACTCGCTCACAGCACTTGCCCCAAAAGCCTGTTAAAGGCTACACGGGGGATCTTTGTCTTTGCGTGCGCGTGCACTTTAGAATCTTTCCACATTTTGCCGCTGTGTTTCTTAAATCTATTTGAACGTTAAAAAAATAACAATAACACACGAACCATTTTTCATTTTGGAAGCTGAAAAAAAAACACGCTTCCTTGCAAATAACCTTGCGTCGCCTAAAGAAGACTATAACCAGTTGTTAATATTTATATTTTGTAAATGTATATATATATTTGAACATTTGAAACATATTTTGGAAAGTATGTTACGTGTATATTTATATATATTATTTTAAATCGCCGAGCTTCATGTCTGCTGTTAAGGTAACCCAGACACAAGCAAGCCAACCATAATAGAGGGTTTTTTTTTTGGGTTAGATCGCGTAAAATATATAAATGTGTCGTTAGAACCCGCCACCACCCGACACAGCCAACCAGTAAGGGTTGTCACGTAAACAGAACGTGGCCAATGCGTCACTAGTACAGCACCAGTGTATGGTGTAGTGTATAGTGTAGTGTATAGTGTAGTGTATAGTGTAGTGTATAGTGTAGTGTATAGTGTAGTGTACTAGTACAGCACACCGGTGTGTTGGAGAGCCAAGCCACAACATTTACAAACTGAGTACGACGTTTCTCCAGTGATAACAACTTGCTTCATCAGGCGACAGCCAGATTTTTTTCATATTGGTCGCGAAAGCCTACGTGTTACACTACGGTGGTGGTATCTACATCTGCAGAACATGAAGAACCAGTGGTATCTACATCTATAGAACATGAAGAACCAGTGGTATCTACATCTGCAGAACATGAAGAACCAGTGGCATCTACATCTATAGAACATGAAGAACCAGTGGCATCTACATCTACAGAACATGAAGAACCAGTGGCATCTACATCTGAAGAACATGAAGAACCAGTGGCATCAACATCTATAGAACATGAAGAACCAGTGGCATCTATATCTAAAGAACGTGAAGAACCAGTGGCATCTACATCTACAAAACGTGGAGAACCAGTGGCACCTACATCTGCAGAACATGAAGAACCGGTGGCATTTACATCTGCAGAACGTGAAGACACCAGTGGCATCTACATCTGAAGAACATGAAGAACCAGTGGCATCTACATCTGCAGAACGTGAGGAACCAGTGACATCTACATCTGCAGAACGTGAAGAACCAGTGGCATCTACATCCGCATAACGTGAGGAACCAGTGTCATCTACATCTGCAAAACGTGAATAGCCAGTGGCATCGACATCTGCAGAACGTGAAGAACCAGTGGCATCTATATCTGAAGAACGTGAAGAACCAGTGGCATCTACATCTGCAGAACGTGAAGAACCAGTGGCATCTACATCTGCAGAACGTGAAGAACCAGCGGCATCTATATCTGAAGAACGTGAAGAACCAGTGGCATCTACATCTGCAGAACGTGAAGAACCAGTAGCATCTACATCTGCAGAACGTGAAGAACCAGTGGCATCTATATCTGAAGAACGTGAAGAACCAGTGGCATCTACATCTGCAGAACGTGAAGAACCAGTGGCATCTATATCTGCAGAACGTGAAGAACCAGTGGCATCTACATCTGAAGAACGTGAAGAACCAGTGGCATCTACAACTTTTAAAGCCCTTCCTCATATTTAGTGTACACATCGTACAAGGTGTTTGGAATCGACAAGAGTAGAGTTGGACTTACGAACAAATCGACTTACGAACAGATACCTCTGGAACCTAACTCGTTCGTAAATAGAGGAGTCCCTGTACTCTTTTTTTTAACCCCTCTGCTAAATTTTGATTTAAAGCTTTTGTGACTGCAGTAATTCATATTCTTAGCTCTTTCGGTAAAGTCACGTTGAAGGGAAACAATAAAATAATTAAATATATAAAACAATACAAATTCTCACGACGTTTCGACCATAACACAAACGGTCGTCATCAGGTGTGTCGGTTTGCATTTATTTATTTATTTTTAAAACGGTGTATGTCTGGTAATTCCAAGGCAGGATGGGACAAGCGACTTGGAGGTTGGGAATAGAGGCGGTGGTAGTGGATGGGTGGGACGCGTGGTGTGGAGGCTGGAGGAACAGGATGATGGGACAAGAAACTTGGAGGTTGGGAATAGAGGAGGTGGTAGTGATGGGTGGGACGCGTGGTGTGGAGGCTGGAGGAGGGCAGGTATCGGAGATTCGGGATTGGAGTGGCAACTGTGTGACAAGGGAGGATTCCATCCTTGCGGTGGTTGGTGGTGGTCATGGCCCAACGGCCTTCTGGGAGTCCGCGCGCCATTTCCGCCCGCGCGGCGTCTCGCCAACCGGACCCGCTTGGGTCCATGCCGCCCGCTGGACGGTCTCGACGTTTTAGGCAAGGAACCCCTCTCAGTCGGAGCAGTGTCGAGGACTCCGCAGAGAGAACGACGGTGTGCTACGGAAAAGGTCGTGAGAGGTGGCATCAGCGGTGACCTCTTGACCTTGACCCTGCCGTTATGAATGACATCCCCTCCGTTTCCCTGCTTGAAATCTGAATGATGATGCAGCTGCTGCTGCTGCAGTTGCTCCACGTGGAAATAACCCCAACCAAACGGGAGCCACGTAGCGGCTTAAATTCATTACGCATGAGTCACTCCGGAGCGTAATTGTCCGGTCGGCATTTAAACGCCCACAATTGCCGGCATATTTTTGCAAAACAAAACAAGGCCCGTTCGCGACCCACGTCATCTCAGGCAAAGTGGCCCCCCCTCCGTCTCTCACTCTCCCCTCTCTCTCCTTCCCTCTCTCCTCTTCCCCAGTCTCTCCCCTCTCGTTTTTTTTTTACGATCAGAGGAAACAAGAAGATGCTCGGTGTAGTCGGCACTTTGCTTCGTTCATCATTTCGCTTTTTTCTTTAATGCTTTGCTTTATGTAAACCCCCCCTTTTATTAATGAAATATTTCATGAAATATTTCTCTCTCTACCCCCCCTCTCTCTCTCTACCCCCTCTCTCTCTCTACCCCCTCTCTCTCTACCCCCTCTCTCTCTCTACCCCCTCTCTCTCTCTCTACCCCCTCTCTCTCTCTCTACCCCCTCTCTCCTTACTCTCTCTCTCCTTTCCTCTCTCTTTCTCCCCACCAGTCGCTGGCTCTCTGCTCACTTGTTCGTGTTTTTGTTTGTTGCGGTTGCACCCGATTCAAGAGCCGATTGGCTCACAGGGCCATACCAAATATATGGAACAATGAACTATGGGTGGGTGGGAGGGGATGGGAGGGGGTTGGTGGGAGGGGGTGGGTGGGGGGGGTGGGAGGGAGGGGGTGGGTGTGTGGGGGAGGGGAAGGTCCCTAATTGCTCATTAGCAGTTCGCGATGCGAACCCATCTGTTTTGTGTTTTGCTGTGATTCATGATCGTATTTGCCCTAACCTTATTACACTTAAGCGACTGGCTTAATTTACTCTCGAATTGCTAATTTCCAAAACCGCTGCTACTGCTACCACCGTTGCCGCTACCACGTCGGCCCTCCAAAGACGGCCTGACGGGTGTGGAAGAGTAGGCCAACATTTCCTCTCTCTCTCGGGATATAAATATAGCGGGCTCCAGTGGATGGCACTTCTGCCAGCAGTGACGTGAGTTTAAAGATTTGCCCTCTTTGTTTGCCACGGCAGCCGTGCTCACAAAATGATCTTTGAGGCAGTCCATAAATGACGTCACGCGATTTTGGACGATTTTTGACCCCCCCCCCCCCACTTCGTAACACGGCGTCACGAAAAGTCAGACCCCCCCCTCAAATATGACGTCACAAAGCTCTGCCCCCCCCCTCAAAAAAAACATGCTTCAATTCGCTTTAAACTATTGTCATTGTAGTGCGTATTTAATGTGGCGTTGTAGGAGAAAACATTTATTAGAAAGTCTATTTTATAAAGTAGAACGTGTTGTCTATATTTATTTAAAGTTGCGCATTTTGATATGACGTCACATTTCTCAACCCCCCCCCTCGTCACACATCGTCACAAATATCTGACCCCCCCCCCCAATAGGTGCGTGACGTCATTTATGGACGACCCCTTTGATGAGCTCATTAGTTCGCTCGTTCGCCCAGGACTGGCTCGCTCGGTCACGTGTCTCTGTCGGGAGGCTCCTGCCACGTCGTTGATTATTGGGTTAGATCATCTGAACATTTGTGTCGTTAAACCCACCACCACCGACCACCCGATGCAGCCAACTCGTAAGGGTTTAGTCACGCTAACAACATGTGCCAATTAGTTACTACTACAGCACTAACCGGTTGTGTGTTGGAGAGTAAACCCAATTAGTTACTGCTACATCACTAAGCGGTTGTGTGTTGGAGAGTAAACCCAATTAGTTACTACTACAGCACTAACCGGTTGTGTGTTGGAATGTAAACCCAATTAGTTACTATTACAGCACTAACCGGTTGTGTGTTGGAGAGTAAACCCAATTAGTTACTACTACAACACTAACCGGTTGTGTGTTGGACTGTAAACCCAATTAGTTACTACTACAGCACTAACCGGTTGTGTGTTGGAGAGTAAACCCAATTAGTTACTACTACAGCACTAACCGGTTGTGTGTTGGAGTGTAGACCCAATTAGTTACTACTACAGCACTAACCGGTTGTGTGTTGGAGAGTAAACCCAATTAGTTACTACTACAGCACTAACCGGTTGTGTGTTGGAGAGTAAACCCAATTAGTTACTACTACAGCACTAACCGGTTGTGTGTTGGAGAGTAAACCCAATTAGTTACTACTACAGCACTAACCAGTTGTGTGTTGGAGTGTTAACCCAATTAGTTACTACTACAGCACTAACCGGTTGTGTGTTGGACTGTAAACTCAGCTAGTTACTACTACAGCACTAACCGGTTGTGTGTTGGAGAGTAAACCCAATTAGTTACTCTACAGCACTAACCAGTTGTGTGTTGGAGTGTAAACCCAATTAGTTACTACTACAGCACTAACCGGTTGTGTGTTGGAGAGTAAACCCAATTAGTTACTACTACAGCACTAACCGGTTGTGTGTTGGAGTGTTAACCCAATTAGTTACTACTACAGCACTAACCGGTTGTGTGTTGGAGAGTAAACCCAATTAGTTACTACTACAGCACTAACTGGTTGTGTGTTGGAGAGTAAACCCAATTAGTTACTACTACAGCACTAACCGGTTGTGTGTTGGAGTGTTAACCCAATTAGTTACTACTACAGCACTAACCGGTTGTGTGTTGGACTGTAAACCCAATTAGTTACTACAGCACTAACCGGTTGTGTGTTGGAGTGTTAACCCAATTAGTTACTACTACAGCACTAACCGGTTGTGTGTTGGAGAGTAAACCCAATTAGTTACTACTACAGCACTAACCGGTTGTGTGTTGGAGTGTTAACCCAATTAGTTACTACTACAGCACTAACCGGTTGTGTGTTGGAGAGTAAACCCAATTAGTTACTACTACAGCACTAACCGGTTGTGTGTTGGAGTGTTAACCCAATTAGTTACTACTACAGCACTAACCAGTTGTGTGTTGGACTGTAAACCCAATTAGTTACTACTACAGCACTAACCGGTTGTGTGTTGGACTGTAAACTTAATTAGTTACTACTACAGCACTAACCGGTTGTGTGTTGGAGACTAAACCCAAAACAACATTTACAATTCTAGCATCGTGACGTTTCGCCAGTAATTACAACCAGCATTATCAGGCGACAGCCAGAGTTGCTCTGCTGCTACTGCTGCTGCTACTGTTGCTGCTGCTACTGCTGCTGCTACTGTTGCTGCTGCTATTGCCGCTACTGTTGCTGCTACTGCTGCTGCTGCGTTATGATCCCAGTTTAGTCACGTGTATGGGAATTGGTTCAGTATTGGGGGACAGTTTTGGCCAATGCCAGTTCCACTGTGGGTGTGGGTTTGGGTATGGGAGGAGAAACACGTGGAGGAAACACCTTGCTGCACACGGGGAGAACACACACACTTCAAAGTCAAAGATCCCCTGTGTAGCTTTAACAGACTGTCGGGGCAAGTGCTGTTAGCGAGTAGCAGCACCTATGAAGGTCGGCACGGCACACGAGGGGGTGGGTGGCCCAGCACCACGCCCGACCGCCTTTGTCTCCCCAGTGGCGATGCCTACACACCGCACCAGGTACTGATCACGAACAGCACTTGCCCCCAACAGTTAGTCGATGGCTATACGGGGGATCTTTGTAGTTGTGTGTGTGTCTGTGCGTGTGTCTCTGTGTGTGTGTGTATATGTGTGTGTGTCTCTCTCTGTGTGTCTCTGTGTGTGTCTCTCTGTGTTTGCGTAGACGATGAAGTGAATTCTGACTGAGACCACGGTCCGGTTATAATTAGCATGTTCCATCGGTCACACACAGACAAACAGCACAGAGAAGACACCCTGGCTTAAACACACACACACACAATATAACCCTTAAACACACACACAATATAACCCTGAAACACACACACACACAATATAACCCTGAAACACGCACACACACACAATATAACCCTGAAACACACACACACAACATAACCCTTAAACACACAACACACACAATAAAACCCTGAAACACACACACACAACATAACCCTTAAACACACACACACAATATAACCCTGAAACACACACAATATAACCCTTAAACACACACACACAATATAACCCTGAAGCACACACACAATATATAACCCTTAAACACACACACAATATAACCCTGAAACACACACACACAATATAACCCTGAAACACACACACACAACATAACCCTGAAACACACACACACAACATAACCCTTAAACACACACACACAATATAACCCTTAAACACACACACACAATATAACCCTGAAACACACACACAATATATAACCCTTAAACACACACACACACAACATAACCCTTAAAC
Organism: Petromyzon marinus; assembly: GCF_048934315.1. Taxonomy (NCBI): domain Eukaryota; kingdom Metazoa; phylum Chordata; class Hyperoartia; order Petromyzontiformes; family Petromyzontidae; genus Petromyzon; species Petromyzon marinus. The sequence goes on from NC_133730.1 coordinate 5,662,611, forward strand.
TCACACACACAATATAACCCTGAAACACACACACAATATATAACCCTTAAACACACACACAATATAACCCTGAAACACACACACACACACATATATATATAACCCTGAGACATACACACACACAATATAACCCTGAGACACACACACACAACATAACTCTGAAACACACACACACAACATAACCCTTAAACACACACACACAACATAACCCTTAAACACACACACAACACAACATAACCCTGACACACACAACACAACATAACCCTGACACACACACAACACAACATAACCCTTAAACACACACACAATATAACCCTGAGACACACACACACACACAACATAACTCTGAAACACACACACACAACATAACCCTTAAACACACACACACACAACATAACCCTGAGACACACACACACACCATAACCCTTAAACACACACACAATATAACCCTGAGACACACACACAACACAACATAACCCTGAAACACACAGACACAACATAACCCTTAAACACACACACATACACACAACATAACCCTTAAACTCACACACACAATATAACCCTGAAACACACACACACACAATATAACCCTGAGACACACACACACACAATATAACCCTTAAACACACACAACATAACCCTTAAACACACACACACAATATAACCCTGAGACACACACACACAACATAACACTTAAACACACACACACAACATAACCCTGAAACACACACACACACAATATAACCCTTAAACACACACAACATAACCCTTAAACACACACACAATATAACCCTGAGACACACACACAACACAACATAACCCTTAAACACACAACACAACATAACCCTTAAACACACACACAACACAACATAACCCTAAACACACACACACAACATAACCCTTAAACACACACACAATATAACCCTGAGACACACACACACACAACATAACCCTTAAACACACACAAACAACATAACCCTGAGACACACACACAACACAACATAACCCTTAAACACACACAAACAACATAACCCTTAAACACACACACAATATAACCCTGAGACACACACACAACACAACATAACCCTTAAACACACACACAATATAACCCTGAGACACACACACACACAACATAACCCTTAAACACACACACAATATAACCCTGAGACACACACACACACAACACAACATAACCCTGAAACACACACACACAATATAACCCTGAGACACACACACACAACATAACCCTTAAACACACACAACACAACATAACCCTTAAACACACACAAACAACATAACCCTGAGACACACACACACACACAACATAACCCTTAAACACACACAAACAACATAACCCTGAAACACACACACACAATATAACCCTTAAACACGCACACAATATAACCCTGAGACACACACACACAACACAACATAACCCTGACACACACACACACACAACATAACCCTTAAACACACACACACAAAATAACCCTGAGACACACACACACAACACAACATAACCCTTAAACACACACACACAATATAACCCTGAGACACACACACACAACACAACATAACCCTGAGACACACACAAACAACATAACCCCAGAGTGTTCCGGCGTCGAGACCAGGTCACCGCAGTCTCTCTCTCTCCACTCGATTTTTATTGCGGAAATTCAAAGCCAATTTATGGCGCTCCAACAGAAGCTCATTGGCTGGCGTGGGCGGTGATTCTTATTATTCTTTCGCTGAGAATTTAGTTTTAAATATTTCTAGACGATACTTATTTTATTATTTTTTCTTTACCCACACTTTAACAAGAAGAAGCAAAACTAAATAATTCTCCAATGGGGCCCTCGCCAGGAGGTGAAGAGAAATTGTGGCAGGAACTTAAACAGCCACCCCAGACATCATCGTGCTGTTTGTCGAGGTGACTTCCTGTAATACATGCAACTTCAGTAGCTAAATGCGCAGCCCTGCAATTGCCACGGTGGCTACGAGATGTTAACTACCTCGCCTGGCGTACAGGAGGTCGTGGCTTCGATCCCGACCCTGACGCCTGCTGCTGCTGTATATTTCGAGATTGCATGTCTCTCTCTCTCATCATCATCATCACGGTGGCTAGGAGATGTCAACTACCTCGCCTAGTGTACAGGAGGTCGTGGGTTCGATCCCGACCCTAACGCCTGCTGCTGTATATTTCGAGTTTGCGTGTCTCTCTCATTATCATCACGGTGGCTAGGAGATGTTAACTACCTCGCCCAGTGTACAGGAGGTCGTGAGTTCGATCCCGACCCTGACGCCTGCTGCTGTATGTTTGTAGCTTGCGTGTCTCTCTCTCTCATCATCACGGTGGCCAGGAGATGTTAACTACCTCGCCTGGTGTACAGGAGGTCGTGAGTTCGATCCCGACCCATGACGCCTGCTGTATATTTGGAGATTGCGTGTCTCTCTCTTTCATCATCATCATCACGGTGGCTAGGAGATGTTAACTACCTCGCCTGGTATACAGGAGGTCGTGGGTTCGATCCCAAGCCGTGACAACTGCTGCTGAGTTTGCGTGTCTCTCTCTCTCTCTCTTGCTGGCCCCGTGGTCGCGTGGATTTTCCCTCCGGCTGTTCCCCTCCACATTTAGAATCAACATCACGCGTTCTCAAGAGTTTTTCGAATGCGACAGTGATGATACAAGCCGCCACTTCGCTGTGCTTTCATTTGGGATGGCCAGGGTGGGTCCTGAGAACGAGCTACGCATCTCAGTGCGCCCTTACCCAGTAAAATAAAGTAAATATAGTTTAAATAGTTTATAGCACGAGAATAAGGAACGGTGTCACCCCTTCTGGCGATACGACAGGTTTTAGGATGTTCAAACACCAAATAGAAACATTTTGCAAGGAATCGTGTCTGTATTAAGGGTAAAACCTTTTCTTGTTTTTCATACCTTGATACGGGCAAACAGGTATACCATGATACAGCTGCTGCTCACCACGAGCTAGGCACACTCTGATGCGTGTGGCATTGCCCTTGTACTGGTCGCCTTGTGGCTTTGCTCTCTGAGTCTGACACTGGTGGTGAGACTCACTGCTGCTGTCTCTGGTGTGGGACAATCAGTTTCAGAGACACACGCACGCGCACACACACACACGCGCACACACACAGACACACACACATACACACACGCGCACACACAGACACACACACGCATAGACACACACACGCACACACACACGCGCAGATGCACACACACAGACGCACACACACAAACAACAACCGCCATTCGCCACTAAGTGGCGGTGACGTCACCACGACGCTATGTGCACCCTGAGGCCACGTGAAGTGTCGAACGCCCGCTGGCAGGAGGTCACGGGGCATACCCAGGTGCCACGGGTCGACTGACTGAGATGACTGGCTGATGCACCACCTGTGCCACCTACTGTGCCAACCTGCTGTGCTTTAGCCACCCGGCGCTCCGCTCGTTGTTGTGAGCGTCGCTCCTCCGCCCTCCGTTGTTGTTGGAGGGCGACCACCTCCAACTGCCCAGTAGCATCCTTCACGAGCCTCCTCCACAGAGGCCGATCTTGACACCGCTGGTACCAGTCATCGGCAAGTCCACTCAGCTCCACGTCCTCCTGTACCACATCACTCCATCTCTTCTCTAGCTCGTGCCGCGCCCGCTTAGCCCCCTCCATCCGGCTGAACAAAAGCTGTTTCGGCATGCGGTGGCTGGGCATGTGGGCTACATGACCCAGTCATCGCAGCCTTGCCCGCCGGAGGAGCTCACCGATGGGACCTTGCCCAGATCTTTCAAGGATTTGTGAGCTCCTCACACAATCCAGTCTGGTTAAACCCAGGATGGATCGTAGGCAGGCCAGCCTAAATGTTTCTAACCGGCGAAGATGTTCCATTAGGGGGGTCCACGTTTCGCAAGCGTAGAGAAGGGAGGGAATGACCGTGGCCGAGAAGACCTGAAGCTTAGTGCGGAGCGACAGACCAGGTAGCTTCCACACAGCGTTACGCAACACACAGACGCACACACACGCACACGCGCGCAGGCAGTTAGGGAAATGAAAAACAAGCGCCAAGGAGAGAAGTGCGGACGGGATTTTTTAGTTTTTCGTTTAGGCCGTTAAACAGAGTCCAGGCGGAGGAAATGTGTGGGTGGATTCACCCCCCGAGACGCAGCGACGACGTCCCCGGCAGACGTCGTCCGCCTTTTCTTCTGCTCAATGACAACACGTGATCCTCATGGCCGTACCCCGGGGTAACCAGACAACACAAAATGGGCAATTAAAATATTTTATTTCCGGGACACTATTTTTGTTCCAAGGGTGTACTTCACTCCGAAATCGGTGCCACTCTGCGATGTCGAAACGTCAGCGAGGACGACTCCGCCGAAACCATGAACGCACGCGGTACGCAATCGTTAGCGGTGCATCGCGTGCAGCTCCGTCGAGATTGAGTCGGTAGCCGCATCGCCGCCCATCGACAGACTCAAGATGACTGGCATCACGGGCTACGGTATCCCCGGGGTACTGCGGACGGTGCCGTCGGCCGGCTGGCTCAGCCGAATCTCCCCAGGGGCACCAGACTCTTTTGCGTTCTGCGGTGACAGGGAGGATCTGGCTCCACTTGCACCTGGGCTGTTCCCAGCGGCTCAACCCCAATGTTACGGCTCTTCGGGTCCATTTTCAGGAGACATTTTCACAAGCACAGTTTTCAGTCATGGTGGTGGGGGGTGGGGGGGGTGTGCGCCTTACCTGCCTAATAATCGCAACAATCCTGCAAACTTTGTCTGCGCCCAAGCAAACACGGCACGGTTTACAAGAGCAGGAAAAATATGCCGCAAGGCGACGCTGACGGCTGATCCGCGGTGCCGATGTCCAGGGGCCTGCTCAAGGCACGGCTCTACCTGGAGCACAATGCCTACCACTCCGATGTCCAGGGGCCTGCTCAAGGCACGGCTGTACCTGGAGCACGAGGCCTACCACTCCGATGTCCAGGGGCCTGCTCAAAGCACGGCTCTACCTGGAGCACGAGGCCTACCACTCCGATGTCCAGGGGCCTGCTCAAGGCACGGCTCTACCTGGAGCTCGGGGCCTACCACTCCGATGTCCAGGGGCCTGCTCAAGGCACGGCTGTACCTGGAGCACGAGGCCTACCACTCCAATGTCCAGGGGCCTGCTCAAGGCACGGCTCCGGCTGGAGCTCGATGCCGGTGATGCCACGTGTGTTCTTTGAACGGTGGGCGGGCCGGTCAAGCTCACTGCACCGACGCGAACGGCATTCTTGATTTTGCTTGTTAGCGAGCTCAACCGTCGAGCGTTGGCGTGCGTAACGGCGTGCTGCTTGTGTGGGGGGCACACGCGTGGGGGGCACACGTGCCGCAGGTAGTGTTTTTGTTGTGTCGTCACGCTGTGTTCGACGTCACTTCATATCGAAATCGGCTCCAGTGCTTTTCCTACTGGCAGCAATAAAAGTGGTTTAAAAGTCAAGAGGCTCCTTCTCTCTCCCTTCATCCCTCTTTCTCTCTCTCTCCAGTGTTCAGGGGCCTGCTCAAGGCGCGGCTCCGGCTGGAGCACGCCACGTACCACACACGTGTCGGTGATGTGCAGCGCGTCTTCTTCGAACGCTGGGGAGCCGGGCAAGCCCCTCTCTGTACCAGCGTGGACGGCACCCCACGTGTTCACCTTCTGAAGCGCTCGCTCGTCATCGTGACGTGCGCGATGACAACCACCACCACCACGTGACTTTTATTTCGTGTTGTGCGCGGTGCATTTAGCGCCGCAGCGCGTGGATTTGTAGCGATTATTTGTGTTGCTGGTGACTTTGTGTATTTGTGTTGTTGGTGACTTTGTGTATTTGCGTTGCTGGTGACTTTGTGTATTTGTGTTGCTGGTGACTTTGTGTATTTCATATCGAAATCGCCTCCAGTGCTGTTGCTGCTGGCGGCAATAAAAGTTGCTTAAAAGTCAAAAGTCTCTCTCCCTCCTCTCTCTCCTCTCTCGCTCCCTAGATCTCTCGCTTCCATCTCCCCTCGCGCCCTTTAAATTAAACATCGCGACATCTCCGCATATTCCAACAACGTGTCTGGTTGCACGCAGTCCGGGCTAAACTGCGAATGTGATTGATTGATGGGTATGCGGTAACAGTTCTGAAATTGAATTATTATTTTTATTTTTTCTCTCAAAAATTCAAGACCACATACATTTCGTCGTCCAAGAAAATTATCTCTACACATGGCATCGTTGTCCTGCCACTGTCTCTCTCTCTTTTTCTCTCGTTGTCTCTCTCGCTGTCTCTCGCTGTCTCTCTCTCTCTCTTTCTCTCTCTCTCGTTGTCTCTCTTTCTCTCTCTCGCTGTCTCTCTTTTTTTACGATCAGAGGAAACAAGAAGATGCTCGGTGTAGTCGGCACTTTGCTCCGTTCATCATTTCGTTTTTTTATACTTTGCTTTATGTAACCCCCCCTTTTTTAATGAAAGACCCAACAAAGTATTTTTCTCTCTACCCCCCTCTCTGCCCCTCCCCTCTCTCTACCCCCCTCTCTGCCCCCCCTCTCTCTCTCTCTGCCCCCTCTCTTCCTACTCCATTTCGCTCTCTCTCGCTCTCTCTCTCTTTTTTATAACTACGACAAGTGCTGCATCTGCACGCAGCCCTTCCCACAGTCAAACGGCCTCCGACGGGTAGCTAAGATCTGCACGCACAGAGCTCTCTACCGTCATCTGCCACCGAGCACACGGCCTCCTCCAGCGCCCACTGCTCCTTGAAGGTCGGCACGGCGTGGGTCAGCCGCACATGGCGGTTCTCTGGCCCACACCCTGGCTCCGACCAGAGCGCGGAAGATGCCCAGGCTGCTGGCCGGACGTTGCCCCTCCAGGGCCACCTTCCTCGCCCTGTATACGGCGAGCTTGGCATAGCCGAAGAGCACGTTAACCAGACCCTGAAGATGTTGGGGTCCGTCGCCCTTCGGGTATCCAAAGATGAGGACCGTCGTGGAGAAATGGAAGCTGAAACTTAGGAGGATGTTTCTCAGGACCTCGAACAGCGTCTCTCTCTCTCTCTCGCTGTCTCTCTCTTTTTTTACTATCAGAGGAAACAAGAAGTTCTAGATTTGAAGCTTTCGTGACTGCTAGGATACATACTCTTTGGTTCTATTGGGTAAAGTCACGTAGGTGAAAATAAAATAACAAAAAATCACGACGTTTCGGCCACAACACAAGCGGCCTTCATCATTGTGAAGCTTAAAGGTCGTGATCTAAGCGTGGCTTCTCCCACTCCAGCGCTGTCCTCCAGACAGTCTCGTCCCTTCACCTGATGAAGGCCGCTTGTGTTGTGGCCGAAACGTCGTGATTTTTTGTTATTTTATTCTCACCTACGTGACTTTACCCAATAGAACCAAAGAGTATGAAACACGAAGTTGTTTGGTGTAGTCGGCACTTTGCTTCGTTCATCATTTCGTTTTTTTTATTTTTTAATGCTTTGCTTTATGTAACCCCCCCCCTTTTTAAATGAAAGACCCAACAAAAAATATATTTTAAACTACGACAAGTGCTGCATCTGCACGCAGCCCTTCCCACAGTCAAACGGCCTCCGACGGGTAGCTCAGATCTGCATGCAGAGCTCCCCGTCATCTGCCACCGAGCACACGGCCGTCTCTCTCGCTCTCTCTCTCTGTCTCTCTCTCTCTCTCTCCATCTGCTCTGTGTCTCACCAGACGGTGTATGCGACGCACGATCATTGCGGCACAGTGAATCTCGCTTTGGCGTTCATGCGCTAAAAATAGAAGCGCGTTCCTGTAAACGCTCGGGAACACCGTTCGCAGCAACTCGGAACGCCGCTACGGTAATGACGCAGAACGCCGCTGCCGCTATAACGCAGAGCACGGCTACCGTTATAATTCAGGGCACAGCTACCGTTATAACACCGCTACCGTTATCACACGGACCGCCGCCGCTACCGTTATAACGCGTTTTTTTTCTGAGCGGTTGACGGCAAATTACTTTCATCAGCTGTGCGTCGGCTGAGCGGAGTGACACGGCACGCCGCGCAGTGACACGCTAACACGGCGAACGCATCCTCAGTGACTTTGTCCCGTCATCTCGCTGCTGCGTGCCGCGCGTAATGCCAGTTAGCAGTGGCACTCGTAGTCCATCGAATCGCCCGGTCATTATCTCGGCTTGACCACCCGTATGTGAAATTGTAGTTCGTTGCTCGGCATCTACATCGGCCGCACGAGAATGACGAAGGCTCAGAAAGAAGGAGGAGGAGCGATAACCAGGGCGTCCTGCCGGATCGAACCGCTAACCTCTGCGATGACAAGCGGCCAACGAGCCACGGCTATAAGGAACTCGACAATAAACAGAACGCTGGTCCACTCGGAGGCGTTGTAATGGACACAACCGATACCAAATAACCGATACCCGCCATTCGCTACGGTGCCAGGCCAGGTGGACTTTGAGACCACGTGAAAGTGGTCGAAGGCTCGCTGCTGACAGGAAGTCACGGGACAGTCCCAGCAGGTGCCATGGGTTGACCGGCTGAGATGACTGGCTGATGCACCACCTGTGCTCCCTACTGTGTCAACTCTCTGCGTTTTAGCGGCCCGGCGCTCCACTCGTTGTTGTGAGCTTCGCTCCTCTGCCCTCCGCTGTTGTTGGAGGGCGACTGCCTCCAATTGCCCAGTAGCAGCAGCGTCCTTCACGAGGCTCCCCCGCAGGGGCCGATCTTGACACCGCTGGTACCGGTCTTCGGCAAGTCCACTCAGCTCCACGTCCTCCTGTAACGGATCGGTTAAATCTCTTCTAATGGACAAAACACACACACAGACTACTCCTAGCGTCATCCATCATGACTCACCCCCCCCCCCCCCCCGTACACACAGATGGATAGACGTTCACAACAAAGACAAAAATCACCCCCCCCCCCACCTCCTCCACGTATAGTCTTAACAGACTGCTGGGGCAAGTGCTGCAAGCGACTGGCAGCACCTATGAAGGCCGGCACGGCACACGAGGGGGTGGGTGGGTGGCCAACGCCACGCCCGGCCCCCTTTGTCTCCCCAGTGGTAATGTCTGCACACCGCACCAGGCACTCATTTGAGGCTGAGTCGACCTAGGCGAGGCCGAGGACCGGGTTCAGATAAAGTGTCACCGGCGTTGGTGGCCGTGAGCGGGAATGGAATTCTGGTCTCTGGCGGATTTGTTAGCGCAGCGACGCTAACCGCTGCACCACCGCTCCCCGCAACACTTGCAGATGCAGTGACAGGGCGAATGGTTGCGCCACGGTGGCTAGGAGATGTTAACTACCTCGCCAGGTATACAGGAGGTCGTGGGTTCGATCCCATCCCCTGACGCCTGCTGTTGTATATTTGGAGTTTGCATGTCTCTCTCTCTCTCTCATCATCATCACGGTGGCTAGGAGATGTTAACTACCTCGCCTGGTGTACAGGAGGTCGTGGGTTCGATCCCGACCCTGACGCCTGCTACTGTATATTTGGAGTTTGCGTGTCTCTCTCTCATCATCATCACGGTGGCTAGGAGATGTTAACTACCTCGCCTGGTGTACAGGAGGTCGTGGGTTCGATCCCGACCCTGACGACGCCTGCTGTTGCATATTTGGAGTTTGCGTGTCTCTCTCTCTCACCATCATCATCACGGTGGCTAGGAGATGTTTACTACCTCGCCTGGTGTGCAGGAGGTCGTGGGTTCGATCCCGTCTCCTGACGCCTGCTGCTGCTGCTGCTGTATATTTGGAGTTTGTGTGTCTATCTCTCTCTCTCACTGTGGCCGCTTCTATTTTTTTCTTTCTCCGGGTCCTCCGGTCTTTTGCCCTCCACATGGAGAATGAAATCACGGCGCTCGGCAGTAGTTTTTGCCGCGATGAATGTTCACGCGATGGCGATAAGCGGCCACTTGATCGGGCTTCTCGCTTGTGATAGCCCAGTCGCGTCTGTTAAAGAGCTCGCTAGCAGCTCAGTGAGCCTTAGCGTGGTCATTTAAAAAAAAAGTTTTATTTTTCACGGTGGAGAGAAAGAACCGCGACAGCCTGATGGGTGTCGTCTTTACCGACGATGAATAATCATCATGAGTCATCATTGTCATCATCATTGATCACCATCGTCGTCATTGATCATCATCGTTATCGTCATCATCGATCACCATCGCCAGCATTTACCAGCATCATTGATCACCGTCGTCATCATTGATCACCATCGGCATCATTGATCGCCATCATTGATCATCATCGTGATCATTGATGACCATCGTCATCATTGATCATCACCATTGCTCATCATCGTCATCATCATCCTTGTCGTCATCATTGATCATCATCGTTATCATTGATCATCATCGTCATCATTGATCATCATCGTTATCGTCATCATCGATCACCATCGCCAGCATTTACCAGCATCTTTGATCACCGTCGTCGTCATTTATCACCATCGGCATCATTGATCGCCATCATTGATCATCGTCGTGATCATTGATAACCATTGTTATCATTGATCATCACCATACGCTCATCATCGTCATCACCATCATCCTTATCGTCATCATTGATCATCATCGTCATCATTGATCATCAGCGTCATCATTGATCATCATCATCATTGTTCGAGGGATTAAGAGATTAGGGTTAGAATCAGGGTAATGAAAAAAGAAGAATCAGCTTCGCCCTGTCGGGTAATCAAACTGGAGGCGTCACGATGCTCGAACAACCTTCGGCAAGGAATCGTGTCTGCATTAACCACACACACACACACACAACCTGTGGCTAAACATGCAAACAATAATGCCCCGACAATATTATGCATTATCTTTAATGTCCTTGTCCTGTTCGCTTTGTGGCGCTCTTCTCTGGTTCTGACACTGGTGGTGAGACCAGGCCACGGAGAAAAGCCGTCTCTGGTGTGGGCAGACAATGAGTTTCAAAGACAACGCAATCAAATGTGAATCGGAGCCACGTGTTTGTTGGCATGTTCACCGCAGGTACTGCGCGTGGTTAATTCAAATTTGATTCAGTAATAGGTTTTTTATCTTTTCATCTGGCACAAAAAACTGACACCTTTATACAAGGGATCATGGTTGCAATGACCACAACACAAGTAGTCAAAATGCAAACAAAAAAGACAACTCTGATAATGATATTGCACTGTCCTTGAATTTGATTGGTCCACACCCGAGACGGCTTTTCTTAGAGCCCAGTCTCCACTGGTGTTGGAGCAGAAGACGCCAAAAGGCGTGCCAGATTAAAGGGTAAAAACTTATTACTATATCTTGTTACTGGCAAATGAGGTCTCATAATGTCAAATTTGCTTCCTTGAAAAAAGGTTTCTATTTGGTGTTTGAACATCCTGACACAACTGTTGTACTGGCAGACATGGTGAAACTTATCCTTATTTTTCCTTACTTTGACAATGGCAAAAACATGTATTCCATAATACAGCTGCTGCTCACCCCCGAGCTATGAACGCGTTGATGCGTGTGGCATTGCCCTTGTCCTGTTCGCCTTTTGGCGTCGTTCTCTGCCGTCCGCCACTGATGGTGAGACTATGCCACGAAGACGGCTGCTATCCCTCGTGTAGACCAAATCAACGAGTGAGTGCGTGACGTCAGCAGGCACACTGCGTGACGCTGCCGCATGCGGGTGACATCACAGATGTGACGTCACAGCTCATTTGCCGTGCAAAATATATTCATTATTGCGCCCCCCCCCCCAAACAAAATACAAAAGTCTATTTTTAGACTTTTAGCATGGTGTACAGTCTGGAAAGTACCGACACGCCAAATTTCAAGTTTATTGCATGTCGGGAAGTATGCTGAATATTTTGAACAGACACACATGTTCAAAAATGTCCCTTTTTTATATATATAGACTATTCGAGCATGTTTTTTGATTCGCGTGTTTTTGTTGTTGTTGTTGCCGCAAGTACTCTGTGCGTGTGGCAACAACAACCAACAACATGCAAACAAATGCGTGCCCCGATAATATTTTTTGGGGGATTCACTTTCGTGTGACGGGTTGGTGGTGGGGGGGGAAGCGATCCTTCAACCCGAGTTTTGTCAGAAACCAGCTCAACCCTCGGGGCAACTGGCGACCCGGGTTCGACTTCCGCTCACGGCAGACACCAGTGACGATTATCTGAACCGGTCCTGGGCTTCCACTAGGTCGACTCAGCCTCAAATGAGCACTTGGTGCGGTGTGTAATAAACATCGCCACTGGGGAGACAAAGGCGGTCGGGCGTGCTGCTGCCACCCACCCATGCCGGACTTCATAAGTGCTCGCAAAGAGCACTTGCCCCAAAACTCTGTTAAGGTTATACGGGGACATTTGTCTTTGTAATACCACTGAGGCCCTCTTGACCCAAGCCAGCTTGCTCGCTCCTTGACTTGCCCCTGCCATCCCGTTCCACTCTCCAGCAATGTGTTGCAGGCTACACGGGACATCTTTGTCTTTGTAATAACACTGAGGCTCTCTTGACCCACTGGCTTCGCCAGCTTGCTTAGCCCCGCTCTCCCCCCCCCCCCCCACCGCTACCCACATTGACGCATTACAATCATTATCACTGCAATTAAACTTCGCTCAATGAACCACGGTCGCAATTGGCGCGGAGCTCATTAGGCTTAATTGACGTCGTTCTTAGCAGACCGGGGTCGTGACCCTATAAGTGAGACCATTTTAATCACCACCCCACCGTCCTCACACCGACCCCTACCCCCCCCTCGCAACTAAAAACCCCAGAGGCTGCGCAGGTGTTGAAGGGGCATCGCTCAACAGTCAAGGGCGGATTTCTGGGAGTAAATTGAATCACGTTCTGGGGCTTCGGATCCGTCCTCCCCTTTACCGCTTTTGATTTTGATTCGTTCTGTGCTTCTGCGGATGCGACAGCTGTCTCGCGTCGTTCGAGGGGACACGTTTTGCTAATCTTGGCACGGGAACTTGTGGAAACGTTTAACGAGATGGAAAAGGGGGGATGGGCGGGGGAGGGGTTAGAGTGGGGGGAGTGTGGGGGGGGGGATCACAATGGCTATTGTTTACGTTGACGAGATGCCGGAGGGTTCAGTGTAACTCGCCACGGTGGCTAGGAGATGTTAACTACCTCGCCTGGTGTACAGGAGGGCGTGGGTTCGATTCCGACCCTGACGCTTGCTGCTGTATATTTGGAGTTTGCGTGTCTCTCTCTCATCATCATCATCATCACGGTGGCTAGGAGATGTTAACTACCTCGCCTGGCATACAGGAGTTCATGGGTTCGATTCCGACCGTGACGATGCCTGCTGCTGCTGTATATTTGGAGTTTGCATGTCTCTCTCTCATCATCATCATGGTGGCTAGGAGATGTTAACTACCTCGCCTGGTGTACAGGAGGTCGTGGGTTCGATCCTGACCCTGACGCCTGCTGCTGTATATTTGGAGTTTACGTGTCTCTCTCTCTCATCATCATCACGGTGGCTAGGAGATGTTAACTACCTCGCCTGGTGTACAGGAGGTCGTGGGTTCGAGCGTGACCCTGACGATGTCTGCTGCTGCTGCTGTATATTTGGAGTTTGCTTGTCTCTCTCTCTCTCCCCCGTAGTCGCGTGGATTTCTCTCCGGTTCCTCCGGGGTCTTTCTCCCTCCACATTTAGAATCAGCAACAAGCGGCGACGACGATGATGTTGAGCCGCCAACTTCGTTGAGCTGTCATTTGTGTTGGCCAGATCGCTTCTGAAAAATAGCCACATAGCTGGTGAATTAAAAAAAAAATAACATAGTTGATAGTTTCGTTCAGAAACTAGTGTGTGGGGGGGGGGGGGCTACACAGACGTCACGTGACTTACGGGAGGCTCCACCACCTGACGAACACACAAGTTCGGAGCGGCACAGAATGACGAAAATTAAGCATCAAAAGGGCACGGCCGGATGTGGGAATATCGATGTGCGGCCGGTTACAGCCTTTCTGCATCTCCGTGTGAGTGTGTGGGTAATGCAACGACCGACAAAGGCGGCCGGGCGTGGTGCTGGTCCCCCTCCCCCCCCACCCCTCTCTCCACTCGTGTGTCACAGTACCGGCCTTCATAGGTGCTGCTGCTGCTACTCGCTAACAGCACTTGCCCCAACAGTCTGTGAAAGGCGACAAAGGGGGAGGTTCTTTGTGTCACGGGAACTCCTTTTTTTTACAGCATCAAACATTTTCTGGCAATAAAACAAGAGTTGTGTTAAGATGTTCAAAACACCAATTAGTGACCCTTTGCAAGGAGTCAAGTTCAGTTTCAGTTTTCAGTTTCATTTATTTGGAATAACCCTGTGCGCCATTCGGCTCTTGATTCTGGTGCAACCGCGACAAACAATAACATTTACAAGATACATTTAAAATTTTACCGTACGCAAATTGAGACACCCCCTACAAAAACAATGAAATCTAACAGGAAAAAAAAAGCACCATTTGTTTATGCTACGTACAAAACTGTGCAACAACAACAAAAATAATAATAATAATAATCCCATTTTGATGTGAGATCGCAGAAACAATCAAAATACAATTTAGATTAAAATTTGAAGTCTAACTCTAAACTACGTCAACAAAAAAAAGGTGTGCCGCATTAACCACACGGACTTGTGATAAACAGGCCTCGTCTCACCACCAGTGTCAGACCCACAAGGCGACCAGTACAAGGACAATGCCAGACGCACCAGAGCATTAATAGCTCGGGGGTGAGCAGCTACACCTTTTTTTTGTGCCCTGTATCAAAAGTGTGAAAAGTTGAGATCTTTGTCTTTTTTTTTGGCAATGCAATCCCCTCCCCCCAGGCTACTGCTCACGCTCGGCTGTGTTACGGGACCGCGTGTTGCAGTGATAACAGAGCAGGTGCGGCCCGGCTCACTTGAAACTCGCGTTCCACGCCGCTTCTTTTGTTGAAGGTGTCGCCGTTTCGATCGGGAGCCCATCTCGCTGTTAAGCTTTGCACACGCGCACACACGCGCACACGCACACACTCACACGCACACACGCGTACACACGCACGCGCACACACAAAGACAAAGATCCCCCGTATAGCCTTAACAGACTGTAGGGGCAAGTGCTATTAGCGAGCACCTCTGAAGGCCGGAACGGTACACACCGCACCAGGTACTCATTTGAGCCTGAGTCGACTGCACGCACACACACACACGCGCACGCACACACGCGCACACACACACGCACATACACACGCACACACACATACACACACACACGCACGCACGCACACGCACACGCGCACACACACACGCACATACACACGCACATACACACACACATACACACGCACACACACACACGCACATACACACAGACGCACACACACACGCACATACACACACGCACATACACACACGCACATACACACACACACACGCACACACACACACGGGCGGGGTCTTTGATTGGTGTGGAGATATATGGCACGAGATGAATGCCTGTATCTGTGTCTATCTATCCGTGTGTGTGTCTGTGTCTGTCTGTGTGTCTGTCCGTGTGTGTGTCTGTGTGTGTGTATCGCTGTGTGGAAGCTACCTGGTGTGTCGCTCCACACGAAACTTCGGGTCTTCTCGGCCACGGTCATGCCTTCCCTTCTCTACGCTTGCGAAACGTGGACCCCTCTAATGGAACATCTTCGCCGGTTGGAAACATTTAGGCTGGCCTGCCTACGATCCATCATGGGGTTAACCAGGCTGGATTGTGTGAGGAGCTCGCAAATCTTTGAAAGATCTGGGCAAGGTCCCATCGGTGAGCTCCTCCGGCAGGCAAGGCTGCGTTGGCTGGGTCATGTAGCTCGCATGCCCAGCCACTTGCATGCCGAAACAGCTTTTGTTCGGCCGGATCGAGGGGGCTAAACGGACACGGCACGTGCTGGAGAAGAAATGGAGTGATGTGGTACAGGAGGACGTGGAGCTGAGTGGACTTGCCGATGACTGGTACCAGCGGTGTCAAGATCGGCCTCTGTGGAGGAGGCTCGTGAAGGACGCCACTGGGCAGTTGGAGGCAGTCTCCCTCCAACAGCAACGGAGGGCGGAGGAGCGACGCTCACAACAACGAGCGGAGCGCCGGGTGGCTAAAGTACAACAGGTTGGCACAGTAGGGGGCACAGGTGGTGGACCAGCCAGTCATCTCGGTCAGTCGACCTATGGCACCTGGGTCTGTCCCGTGACCTCCTGCCAGCGGGCGTTCGACACTTCACGTGGCCTCAAAGTGCACATGGCTTGGCACAAGCGTCGTGATGACGTCACCGCCACTTAGTGGCAAATGGCGGTTGTTGTTGTTGTGTATTCGTATCTCCTTGTTTTCTTACAGCACTTGCCCCAACCGGCTGTTAAGGCTATAAGGGGGATCTTTGTCATTCTATATTCTTCAGTGGGGAGCGGTGATGTAGCGGTTAGCGCTACGATTTAAGCTACGAACCCGGCGACCCGAGTTCGAATCTTGCTCACGGCCAAAATCGGTGACGATGATGATCAGAACCGGTCCTGGGTCTCCCTTAGGTCGACTCAGCCTCAAACGAGTTCCTGGCGCGGTGTGTAAACATCGCCACTGGGGAGACACAGGCGGCCGGGCGTGGTGCTGGCCACCCACCCCCTCGTGGGCCGTGCCGGCCTTCAAAGGTGCTACTCGCTAACAGCACTTGCCCCTACAGTCTGTGAATGCTACACGGCGGGACCTTTGTCTTTGTGCCGCTTGGGACGAGGGGTTGGGCGTCGGTCCGCCGTGCTCGGCACTCATTCCTTCACTCATTCATTCACTGATTCATTCAATAATTCCTTCAATAATTCCTTCACTCATTCATTCACTCATTCATTCACTCATTCGTTCACTCATTCCTTCACTCATTCATTCACTGATTTGTTCACTAATTCTTTCACTCATTCCTTCACTCATTCATTCACTCATTCCTTCACTCATTCCTTCACTCATTCATTTACTCATTCCTTCACTCATTCATTTACTCATTCCTTCACTGATTCCTTCACTCATTCATTCACTAATTCATTCACTCATTCCGTCACTGATTCTTCCATTCATTCCTTCAATCATTCATTTACTCATTCATTCAATCATTCCTTCACTCATTCCTTCACTCATTCATTTACTCATTCCTTCACTCATTCCTTCAACGATTCCTTCACTCATTCCTTCACTCATTCCTTCACTCATTCCTTCACTCATTCATTTACTCATTCATTCACTCATTCCTTCACTCATTCATTAATTTCTTCAATCATTCCTTCACTGATTCCTTCACGGATTCATTCACTCATTCCTTCAATCATTCCTTCACTGAATCCTTCACTGATTCCTTCACACATTCATTTACTCATTCCTTCACTGATTCCTTTACTCATTCCTTCACTCATTCATTTACTCATTCCTTCAATTATTCCTTCACTCATTCAGTCCCTCATTCCTTCAATCATTCCTTCACTGATTCCTTCACTCATTCATTTACTCATTCCTTCACTCATTCATTCACTCATTAATTCAATCATTCCTTCACTGATTCTTTCATTCACTCATTCATTTACTCATTCCTTCACTCATTCCTTCAATCATTCCTTCACTGATTCCTTTACTCATTCCTTCACTCATTCATTTACTCATTCCGTCACTCATTCATTTACTCATTCCTTCACTCATTCATTCACTCATTAATTCAATCATTCCTTCACTGATTCCTTCACTCATTCCTTCACGCATTCCTTCACTCATTCATTTACTAATTCCTTCACTCATTCCTTCACTGATTCCTTCAATAAATTCTTCAATCATTCATTTACTCATTCCTTCGCTCATTCATTTACTCATTCCTTCACTCATTCCTTTACTCATTCCTTCACTCATTCCTTTACTCATTCCTTCACGCATTCATTTACTCATTCCTTCACTCATTCCTTCACTCATTCCTTTACTGATTCCTTCACTCATTCCTTTGTTTTGGTGTCTCAACCAAACGGCAACGCACTTCGACTCATTCGCCCCAGAACATTGCGAGTGGGGCCGTCAAAGCGAAGAAGAAGAACCCCCCCCCCTCACTCACATCTGTGTACGATGGGCGACGTTTCAGGCAACGGACCTTCTCCATAGCACGCACACACAAACACCCAACACCCGCAGATGAGGAGTGCCTAAGGCAAGGTCGAGTTACATCGACATGAGAGTGTTCACACATTCATCGAGTTCATTCAAGAGAGTCTTTGAAGCTAATACGCTCCTCTCTCTCTCTCTGTGTGCGTGAGTGTGTGTGTGTAATGTATCCGCGTTATTGTAACTCGGCATCTATAACTGGACGAGCACGTTTGCAGCAGCAACAACAACAGCAGCAGCAGCAGGCAGTCGTATTATTTCCCCCCTCCTCCTTTTAACTGTCGCTGAAGAATCACTTGGCCTGTATGACGGCACAAAGGAATTCCAGGAATTGCTGCGTTGCAGTGGCGTCGCTCACCAGATGACTTTTTCCCGAGTGCCGAAGGTGAAAGGCGGAACATTTATTTTTTTTGGGTGGGGGGAGACAAAATGAGCCGTAGTCGTTGGGGAGACAAAGGCGGCCGAGACTCATTTTGTACACGCAGCACGCTCTGTCTATCCACGGGTGGACGAAGCTCATCGCACGGTCGTTTGACCATACTTCACCACGCACGTCAACGACAGGCGCTAGCTCAACCTAGTCCGCACCTCCTCTGGGTCTACTCAGCCTTAAATGAGTAGCTGGCGCGATGGGTTAGAACGTCGGCAGCGTGGAGACAAAGGCGGCTGCTTGTTGGTGCTTCACCTCCTTCTATGCACCATTAGCAGTAGTAATAGGTGCTCGCTAACAGCGCTTGCCCCAACAGCCTGTTGAGGCTACACGGGGGGGTTTCTTTGTCTTTGTGTGCGTTGATGAATGTGTGTTTGTGTGTGCGTTAATGGAGATAGAAGCTGCGACTCGCTAACAACACTTTCCGCAATAGCCTGTTGAGGCTACACGGGGGATCTTTGTCTTTGTGTGTGTGTGTGCGCGGGGAGTGGTGGTGCAGCGGTTAGCGCACGACGCTACGAACCCGGCGACTCGAGTTCGATTCCCGCTCACGCCACCAACACTCGCTGACGGCTATCTGATCCGGTCCTGCGCCTCCCCTAGGTCGCCTCAGCCTCAAATGAGTCCCCGGTGCGGTGTGTAAACATCGTCGCTGGGGAGACAAAGGCGGCCGGGCGTGGTGTTGGCCAAGCACCTCCTGGCGTGCCGTGCCGGCCTTCATAGGTGCTCGCTAACAGCACTTGCCCCAACAGTCTGTTGCAGCCTATACGGAGGATCTTTGGTGCGGCATATAAACATCGCCACTGGGGAGACAAAGTCGGCACCCGTATAGCTCTCACAGACTGCTGGGGCAAGTGCTGTTAGCGGGCACTCGATGGAGGGAAGAGAAACACAAATCTAAAGGCTCCCTCGTGTAGCCTCTCACAGGCTGCTGGGGCAAGTGCTGCTAGCGAGCGCCTACGAAGGACGGCACGGCGGCACACGAGGGGCTGGGTGGACCAGCACCACGCCCGGCCGCCTTTGTCTTCCCTTGTGGCGACGCTCAAATATCCGTCACTGTGGTGTTGGCCGTGAGCGGGAATCGAACTCGGGTCGCCGTGGGTGTTGGGGGGTGGTGGTTACGGTGGTGGTGGTGGTGGGCGGGTTGCGAGAGGAGGAATTTTTCTCATGAGAATAAGTTTTACACTTTCTGGCAAATAAAACAGCAGTTGTGTTAAGATGTTAAGGAATCATGTCTGCGTTAAGCACATATACTTGTGGTGAACATGCAAACACACGCAAAAACACGTGCTCTGGTCGCCTATGATGATGCATCGTCTTTGAAAGTGATTGGTCCACACCCAGAGACAACTTACTTTAGAGCCTCGTCTCAAGCGGTGTCAGACCAGAGGACGCCGCCAAAAGGCGAAGGCAGCACTAGGACAATGCCACTGTCAGGACATCGAGAGCTCGGATTCAGCAGCTACATCGTGGGGGACCTCCCCTTGCCACTATCAAAATACAATAATAGCTTTTACCCTTTGTGGCAATAAAGTTAACCACAAGCATACCTGGTTAGTGCAGACAATGTAGCCTTGCAAAAAGGTTTCAGTTTGGTGTTTTTTTTAACATCTGAACACAAACTGTTTTCATCATCATTAGACCTCCTTTGCCAGTACCAAAATATAATAATAATAATAGGGTTTTCCCCTTTTTTCTGGCAACAAAACTGAAACCTTTTTACAAGGATTCATGTCTGTATTAACCACAATGCCTGCAGTCAAAATGCAAACAAAAAAACATACTATGATAATATATGATGCATTGCCCTTGAAACTGATTGGTGTGGACCAATCAGTTTGCATTTTGACTGTGGGTATTGTGGTTAAAGCAGTAACATAAATCCTTGTAAAAAGGTTTCAGTTTTGTTGCCAGATAAAAAGGGGAAAAACCCTATTATACAAACTGTTGTATTATGGTCACAAAGGGTATAAAGCTATTCTCATATTTTGAAACCCGTCAAGGGAGGTCCCACAATGGAATTCTTCTCGTCCATAAATCGCATTCCTTCACCCCGACAGATATCGACCGCGCCGTTTCGTGTTTGTTATTTATCGCATCTTGGACCCCCCCGACTCAGTAATCCCCCTCTCCTCTCTTCTACCCAGCTGCTGCCTTGCACCTAAAACAATACCGCACTGGGGACGAGGAATTCCTGGAGTTCTACGACTTTTATCGACGGGCCCCCAGTGGTCTCTCTCTCTCTATCTGTCGTTCTATCTCTGTCTCTCTCTATCCCTGCCTCTGTCTCTCTCTGTCTCTATCTCGCTCTCTGTCTCCCACATCCCCCCCCCCCCAATCCCCTCGTGTGCCGTTCCGGCCTTCGTAGGTGCTGCTCGCTAACAGCACTTGCCCCAACAAGGTGTGAAGGCTACACGGGGGATCTTTGTCCTGTACGTCGAAATTTTACCCGCAATTGCACATCAAAGAGTCGGCAACTTCCACAGGCGATCGTTTGTAATTTTCATAATCTTTTTTTCGTCTGTGGTGGTGGTGGTGGTGGAGGTTTCAATTCATTGCTGCCGCTTTGGCAAGAGGTTCGGAACACATTCCAACGGAGTTATTAAGAATGAGTTGGCAACCCTCTGTCAAGCAGGCAAACTGCCGCGGTAGGTTAATTATAATAATAATTATTACTACGACTACAATAACCCCTAAAACTAAATGTAAATATAACATGTGGGAGGCCTTCGCGACCAACATGATCCATAATAGAGGGGGAGGGGGGGTTGGGGGGGGTGGTGAGATCGCGTAAATATATAAATGTGTGTCGGTAAACCCGCCACCACCAGACACAATGAATGAGTAAAGGTTTGTCACGTAAACAGAACGTGCCAATTCTTTGCTAGTACAGTGGTATAGTAGTATATAGTGTAGTGTACAGTAGTGTATAGTGTGGCGTATTGTCGTGTATAGTATAAAGTATAGTGTAATGTAGTGTATAGTGTGGTGTATAGTAGTGTATAGTGTAGTGTACAGCACACACATACACACACACACATGCACACACACACATGCACACACACACATGCAGACACATACAACAACAAACAACAACCGCCATTCGCCACTAAGTGGCGGTGACGTCACCACGACGCTTGTGCCAGGCTATGTGCACCCTGAGGCCACGTGAAGTGTCGAACACCCGCTGGCAGGAGGTCACGGGGCAGACCCAGGTGCCACGGGTCGACTGACTTAGATGACTGGCTGATGCACCACCTGTGCCCCCTACTGTGCCAACCTGCTGTGCTTTAGCCACCCGGCGCTCCGCTCGTTGTTCTGAGCGTCGCTCCTCCGCCCTCCGTTGTTGTTGGAGGGCGACTGCCTCCAACTGCCCAGTAGCATCCTTCACGAGCCTCCTCCACAGAGGCCGATCTTGACACCGCTGGTACCAGTCATCGGCAAGTCCACTCAGCTCCACGTCCTCCTGTACCATATCACTCCATCTCTTCTCTAGCCCGTGCCGCGCCCGCTTA
The DNA here is from genome assembly GCF_048934315.1 of Petromyzon marinus. NCBI lineage: Eukaryota > Metazoa > Chordata > Hyperoartia > Petromyzontiformes > Petromyzontidae > Petromyzon > Petromyzon marinus. The sequence continues at coordinate 5,684,652 of NC_133730.1, forward strand.
GCCCCCTCAATCCGGCCAAACAAAAGCTGTTTCGGCATGCGGTGGCTGGGCATGCGGGCTACATGACCCAGCCATCGCAGCCTTGCCTGCCGGAGGAGCTCACCGATGGGACCCTGCCCAGATCTTTCAAGGATTTGTGAGCTCCTCACACAATCCAGTCTGGTTAAACCCAGGATGGATCGTAGGCAGGCCAGCCTAAATGTTTCTAACCGGCGAAGATGTTCCATTAGGGGGGTCCACGTTTCGCAAGCGTAGAGAAGGGAGGGAATGACCGTGGCCGAGAAGACCTGAAGCTTAGTGCGGAGCGACAGACCAGGTAGCTTCCACACAGCGTTACGCAACCGATGAAAAGATATTGCCGCTCGACTGATTCGGAGTGAGACCTCTGCTGTTAAACTGGAGCCAGTCATAAGCACACTGCCCAGGTATGGGAAACTCTCCACTCTCTCCACAACTGCCCCATCACCGATTGGGAGTTGTGGGGGTGGAGTGTCCGATGGTACAAAATGCCCAGGCAGGTGCTTAGTTTTGGTGGGGCTGATGGTAAGGCCCCACCTCTTAGTGGCACGCTCCAGTCTCAGCAGCAGCGTCTCCAACTCCTCCTCTGACTGAGCAGCTATTACCAAATCATCAGCATACATAACATGGTTGAGCAATAGGGAGCCATCCCTTGACCGCACCCGGGCATCGATTAGCCTCCCATTATATCTGTACCATATGGAGATTCCCCCAAACAGACTGCCAAACAACAGGGTGTGGGTCTTCTTTTGAACAAAAGAATGAAGGGGGCGTGGGAGCGTGGCGGTGAGGTGTGGGAAGCTGTAAGCCCCAGGCTACTTTGGGCTCGCCTTCCCATCAACCGGAGGCGAGGAATGGTGGTCGTCGTTACTTATGCCCCCACCGAAGATGAACATCCGTGGAGGGATGCAGGCAAAGCCGATGAGTCAAACGCCTTCTATGACCTCCTGTCACAGGTGCTGGCTAAAGTGGCCCCTCGGGATAGAGTCATCATCTTGGGTGACTTCAATGCCCGAGTTGGTCAGGATACTGGCACCTGGTCTGGAGTGATTGGAGGGCACGGGCCAGATCAGCTCAATAACAACGGTAGGAGGCTGCTAGATTTTTGTGCAGCCCATGGGCTTGTAATTACCAACACGCTGTTCCGGCATTGGCGCATCCACACAACATCATGGATGCATGCCGGGTCCAAGCAAGAACATCTGCTGGACTACATAGTGACGTACCAGCGAATGCAAGCCCATGTCCTTGACACCAGGACCTACCGTGGAGCTGATCTGCCCTCTGACCATCGACTAGTCATCTGTAAGATGCGCCTGCCATTCTTCCACTCCGGTGGTGGGTGTACACCCAGGACCCTATTCCAACATAAAGTGGCCTGGTCTCAGTTATCTGATGAAAGTTGCAAGCGAGAATTTCATCATCGCTTGCGGCTGGGATTGGCATCGTCCCCGACTCCTCCTGATGTCGAGGGTAAATGGGCGAGGTTTAGGACTGTGACTCATGCAGCTGCAATGGCTGCTTTGGGTACGCGGTCCAGACCTCCCCAGAGACCCTGGCTGACAGAGGAGGTGTTCAGGATGGTTGAGAAAAAGCGACAGGCCCACTGTCATCGGCTACAGAATCCCACTTCAGAGAATGAGGAGGCTTACCGCAGCCTTCGCTCGGAGGTTCGGAGAGCCGTGAGGCGCTGCAAGGATGGGTGGTGGTCGCGGGTTGCTGAGGAGATGGAGTCTGCCTCAGTGGCCCGTGATCACAAATCTCTATTTAACTCCATCAAAAAAGTAACCTGCAGCGCCACACCTATTACCATCATTAGGGGAAAAAACGGTGATCCAATCTCCGACCCCCAGGAACAGGTTCGCAGATTTGCTGAGCATTTCTGTGAGGTCCTGGGGGAGGGAAAATCCCTCAGCCAGGAAAACATCGTGGCACAAAGTGAGGATGGCCCTGCTGAGGCTGCGGTGCCTCAAATATTGGAAGAAGTCACCCCCTGTGAGTGGCTGGCTGAGGTGCCATCTGCTGAGGAAGTATTGAAGGCGATCCGGAGTCTGAGACCAGGAAAGGCAGCGGGCAGAGATGATCTCCCAAGCGAAATGCTGAGGGAGGGTGGCGTTTGTGCACAGACTGCCCTATATGACATCATAACAACAGTCTGGACCACTGGACGGGTTCCGCAGGATTGGAAGGATGCCCTGGTGGTCCCCCTTTTTAAAAAGGGGGACCGCACAGACTGTAACAACTACAGGGGTATCTCACTCCTCAGTGTGCCGGGAAAGGTCCTGGCAAGGATTATTCAGCATCGCCTTGCCAGGCACGCTGAGGAGAGGCTTGCGGAGCCCCAATGCGGTTTCAGGAAAGGGCGGTCCTCCACAGATGCCACATTTTCTGTCCGTCTGCTACAGCAGAGGTGTAGGGAATTCCAACAAGACCTACATCTCTGCTTTATTGACCTGGTCAAGGCCTATGATACCATCAGTAGGCCTGGGCTCTGGGTCGTTCTTCGTGCTTTTGGAGTACCTGACCCTCTGCTCACGATCATTAAGGACCTTCATGATGGTGAGCGGGCCTGGGTAAAACTACGTGGCCGGGAGTCAGAGCCATTCCCTGTACACCTTGGGGTGCGACAGGGATGTCCTCTGGCTCCCACATTATTTAACATCTATTTTGACCACGTAGTTCGTGAAGCCTTCAATAGCTGTACCGGGGGAATCTCCATATGGTAAGACACATACAAACACACATGCACACACACACACATGCATACACACACGCACACACATGCACACACATGCACACACATGCACACACACACATGCACACACACATACACATACACACCAAACAAAGACACACATGCACAAACACATACACACAGAACAAAGACACACGCATACACACACATACATAGAGACACACACACACACACATGCACACACACACACACGCATACACACACATGCATAGAGACACACACAAACACACCAAAGACACACATACACACACATACATAGAGACACACACACACAAACACACCAAAGACACACACACATACATAGAGACACACACACACAAACACACCAAAGACACACACACACATATAGAGACACACACACATGCACAAACACACATAGAGACACACACACATACACACCAAAGACACACACACATACACACCAAAGACACACACACACAAACACACCAAAGACACACACACACATACACACCAAAGACACACACACAAACACACCAAAGACACACAAACACACCAAAGACACACACACACACACGCGTGCGTGCCTGCGAGGTGTGTTTAATTTCTCTGAGCACAGAGGTCACCGGACCCGGCCGTCTTTCCATGTTAAGGGGTCAGCCGTGCGTTTGACGTTAATCGCCCCAGTGGGTTGACAAATATCAATAAACACCTTTGATGGCGACATCCACCCCCCCCCCCCCCAACTCCACCACCACCCTCACACTACCCCCCCCCACTCCACCACCTCCCACTCCACCACCTCTTCCTCCTCCCGTCCCACTACAGGCGCCCTCTTGCTCAGTCACCAACTCGGTCCATCGCGAGGCGCGCACCCAGTGGCACTGCGAGCGGCTCAGCACGCTTGACGAGTGCTGAGTTCACCGTGCAGAGTTCACCGTGCAGAGTTCACCGTGCAGAGTTCACGAGTGCTGAGTTCACGAGTGCAGAGTTCACCATGCAGAGTTCACCGTGCAGAGTTCACGAGTGCAGAGTTCACCGTGCAGAGTTCACCGTGCAGAGTTCACGAGTGCAGAGTTCACCGTGCAGAGTTCGCGAGTGCAGAGTTCGCGAGTGCAGAGTTCATCTTGCTGAGTTCACCGTGCAGAGTTCACCGTGCAGAGTTCACCGTGCAGAGTTCGCGAGTGCAGAGTTCATCGTGCTGAGTTCACCGTGCTGAGTTCACGAGTGCAGAGTTCACGAGTGCAGAGTTCACGAGCGCAGAGTTCACCGTGCAGAGTTCACGAGTGCAGAGTTCGCCGTGCAGAGTTTGCGAGTGCAGAGTTCACGAGTGCAGAGTTCAGCGTGCAGAGTTCACGAGTGCAGAGTTCACCGTGCAGAGTTCACGAATGCAGAGTTCACCATGCAGAGTTCGCGAGTGCAGAGTTCACCGTGCAGAGTTCAGGAGTGCAGAGTTCAGGAGTGCAGAGTTCACAAGTGCAGAGTTCACGAGTGCAGAGTTCATGAGTGCAGATTCACCGTGCAGAGTTCACGAGTGCAGAGTTCACGAGTGCAGAGTTCACGAGTGCAGAGTTCACTGTGCAGAGTTCACGAGTGCAGAGTTCACTGTGCAAAGTTCACGAGTGCACAGTTCACCGTGCAGAGTTCACCGTGCAGAGTTCACGAGTGCAGAGTTCACGAGTGCAGAGTTCACGAGTGCAGAGTTCACCGTGCAGAGTTCACGAGTGCAGAGTTCACTGTGCAAAGTTCACGAGTGCACAGTTCACCGTGCAGAGTTCACCGTGCAGAGTTCACGAGTGCAGAGTTCACGAGTGCAGAGTTCACGAGTGCAGAGTTCGCCGTGCAGAGTTCGCCTTGCAGAGTTCACCGTGCAGAGTTCACGAGTGCAGAGTTCACCGTGCAGAGTTCACGAGTGCAGAGTTCACCGTGCAGAGTTCACGAGTGCAGAGTTCACCGTGCAAAGTTCACGAGTGCAGAGTTCACCGTGCTGAGTTCACGAGTGCAGAGTTCACGAGTGCAGAGTTCACGAGTGCAGAGTTCACGAGCGCAGAGTTCACCGTGCAGAGTTCACCGTGCAGAGTTCACCGTGCAGAGTTCACGAGTGCAGAGTTCACGCGTGCAGAGTTCACGAGTGCAGAGTTCACGAGTGCAGAGTTCGCGAGTGCAGAGTTCACGAGTGCAGAGTTCACCGTGCAGAGTTCACCGTGCAGAGTTCATGCGTGCAGAGTTCACGCGTGCAGAGTTCACGAGTGCAGAGTTCACGCGTGCAGAGTTCACTAGTGCAGAGTTCACGAGTGCAGAGTTCGCCGCTTGAAATTCGATCTCTCGGCGCGGCAGCTTTAAACAATGGAGGAGGAGGGGGCTGGGGTGGGGGGGTTGACGTCAAAAGTGAATTAAATGAGAATCAGAAATATTCGTTTTATACTGCAGGAATCCGATGAGCCAGGCTATGTGCACCTCGAGGTCACGTGAAGTGTCGAACGCCCGCTGGCAGGAGGTCACGGGGCAGACCCAGCAAGTGACACGGGTTGACCGACTGAGATGACTGGCCCACCACTTGTGCTGCCTTCTGTGGTAACTCACTCCGTTTTAGCCGCCCGGCGCTCCGCTCGTTGTTGTGAGCGACACACACACACACACACAAATTACTGGCAGTCATACGCAGAAGGTCATTTTCGTCATCATCATAATTATAATTACGTATCGTTCGTCATCATCATAATTACAATGATAATACGTGAATTATAAAAAAATAATTACGCATCGTTCGTCATCATTATAAAAATAATGATGAATGTCAAAAGAAATTTCGCCTTCACTTGGCAACAGCGATGGCGGTTTGCGGTGGTTAAAATTGCGCAATAAATAAATATGTAAATATATCAATTTAATAAATTAATATATATTGATAAATAAAGTATATATAATTTACATTTTTATTGTTTACAAATATATGAAATATTTATTACGTATAATGTATGCATATATTATATATGTTTTATATATATAACGTATCTATACATATAACAGGGAAATTTGTGAATATGTGTGTCTGTTCGAAATGTTTAGCATACTTCCCAACATGCAACAAACTTGAAATTTTGCACGTGGGTAGCTTCCAGACTGTACACAATGCAAAAAGTATAAAAATAGACTTTTGTATTTTGGGGGGCGGGGGTGGGGCGCAATAATGGATATATTTTGAACGGCAAGTGAGCGGTGACGTCACAGCTGTGATGTCACCCGCATGCGGCAGCGTCGTGCAGTGTGCCTGCTGACGTCACGCATCCCCCCCCAACCCTCCACGTGGGCCGTGTGTTGCAATCGAAATGTCGCGATATATTATTTTTTGTTTTATTTTATTGTTCTACCTACGTGACTTTACCGAAAGAACCAAAGGTTATGTTGATTGTTGTTGTTGTTGCTGTTGTTGTTTTCACTCTAAGAGGGTTTTTTATTTCGATGTCGGAATAAGGAGACGTTGCCGCGATAGACGAATTCCAGCGTGGGGCGGTGCGAGAGTGGCGTGGTGGGTTCGGTGGGTGAGCAAGTGGGTAGTTGAGTGGATGGGTGGGCAAGTGGGTAGATGAGTGGATGGGTGGGCGAGTGGGTAGTTGAGTGGATGGGTGGGCAAGTGGGTAGATGAGTGGATGGGTGGGCGAGTGGGTAGTTGAGTGGATGGGTGGGCGAGTGGGTAGCTGAGTGGATGGGTGGGCAAGTGGGTAGCTGAGTGGATGGGTGGGCAAGTGGGTAGCTGAGTGGATGGGTGGGCGAGTGGGTAGATGAGTGGATGGGTGGGCAAGTGGGTAGATGAGTGGATGGGTGGGCGAGTGGGTAGTTGAGTGGATGGGTGGGCGAGTGGGTAGCTGAGTGGATGGGTGGGCGAGTGGGTAGTTGAGTGAATGGGTGGGCGAGTGGGTAGCTGAGTGGATGGGTGGGCGAGTGGGTAGTTGAGTGGATGGGTGAGCAAGTGGGTAGTTGAGTGGATGGGTGGGCAAGTGGGTAGATGAGTGGATGGGTGGGCGAGTGGGTAGTTGAGTGGATGGGTGGGCAAGTGGGTAGATGAGTGGATGGGTGGGCGAGTGGGTAGTTGAGTGGATGGGTGGGCGAGTGAGTAGCTGAGTGGATGGGTGGGTAAGTGGGTAGCTGAGTGGATGGGTGGGCAAGTGGGTAGCTGAGTGGATGGGTGGGCGAGTGGGTAGATGAGTGGATGGGTGGGCAAGTGGGTAGATGAGTGGATGGGTGGGCGAGTGGGTAGTTGAGTGGATGGGTGGGTGGGCGAGTGGGTAGCTGAGTGGATGGGTGGGCGAGTGGGTAGTTGAGTGAATGGGTGGGCGAGTGGGTAGCTGAGTGGATGGGTGGGCGAGTGGGTAGTTGAGTGGATGGGTGAGCAAGTGGGTAGTTGAGTGGATGGGTGGGCGAGTGGGTAGTTGAGTGGATGGGTGGGCGAGTGGGTAGTTGAGTGGATGGGTGGGCGAGTGGGTAGCTGAGTGAATGGGTGGGCGAGTGGGTAGCTGAGTGGATGGGTGAGCAAGTGGGTAGTTGAGTGGATGGGCGAGTGGGTAGTTGAGTGGATGGGTGGGCGAGTGGGTAGTTGAGTGGATGGGTGGGCGAGCGGGTAGTTGAGTGGATGGGTGGGCGAGTGGGTGGGTGGGTGAGTGGGTGGGCGAGTGGGTAGTTGAGTGGATGGGTGAGCAAGTGAGTAGTTGAGTGGATGGGTGGGCGAGTGGGTAGTTGAGTGGATGGGTCGGCGAGTGGGTAGTTGAGTGGATGGGTGGGCGAGTGGGTAGTTGAGTGGATGGGTGGGCGAGTGGGTAGTTGAGTGGATGGGTGGGCGAGTGGGTAGCTGAGTGAATGGGTGGGCGAGTGGGTAGCTGAGTGGATGGGTGGGCGAGTGGGTAGTTGATTGGATGGGTGGGCGAGTGGGTGGGTGGGTGAGTTGGTGGGTTCGGTGGGTGAGCAAGTGGGTAGTTGAGTGGATGGGTGGGCGAGTGGGGTGGGTGGGTGAGTGTGTTAATGAGTGAGTGTGTGGTGTGAGTGGGTGGGTGAGTGAGTGGGTGAGTGTGTGGGTGAGTGAGTGGTGAGTGGATGAGTGTGTACATGAGTGAGTGGGTGGGTGAGTGAGCAAGTGGGTAGTTGAGTGGATGGGTGGGCGAGTGGGTGGGTGGGTGTAAATGAGTGAGTGCGTGGGTGAGTGAGTGGGTGGGTGAGTGAGTGGGTGGATGAGTGGGTGGGTGAGTGAATTGGTGTGTACATGAGTGAGTGGGTGGGCGAGTGGGTGGGCGAGTGTGTAAATGAGTGAGTGCGTGGTGAGTGAGTGGGTGGGTGGGTGAGTGAGTGGGTGAGTGGGTGGGTGAGTGGGTACATGAGTGAGTGGGTGGGTGGGTGAGTGGGTGAGTGAGTGTATACATGAGTGAGTGGGTGGGTGAGTGAGTGAGTGTGAGTGGGTGGGTGAGTGAGTGAGTGGGTGAGTGAGTGAGTGGGTGAGTGGGTGGGTGGTGAGTGGGTGGTGTGTACATGAGTGAGTGGGTGGTGAGTGAGTGGGTGGGCGAGTGGGTGGGTGGGTGAGTGTAAATGAGTGCGTGGGTGAGTGAGTGGGTGGGTGGGTGAGTGAGTGGGTGAGTGAGTGGGTGAGTGTGTACATGAGTGAGTGGGTGGGTGAGTGAGTGGGTGGGCGAGTGGTGGGTGGGTGAAGTGTAATGAGATGTGAGTGAGTGGGTGAGTGAGTGGGTGGGTGGGTGAGTGTAAATGAGTGCGTGGGTGAGTGAGTGGGTGGGTGAGTGAGTGGGTGAGTGAGTGTGTACATGAGTGAGTGGGTGGGTGAGTGAGTGGGTGGGTGAGTGAGTGAGGGGTGAGTGAGTGAGTGGATGAGTGAGTGGGTGACTGTGTACATGAGTGAGTGGGTGGGTGGGTGAGTGAGGGGTGAGTGAGTGTGTACATGAGTGAGTGGGTGGGTGAGTGAGTGGATGGGTGAGTGAGTGAGTGGGTGAGTGAGTGAGTGGGTGGGTGAGTGGGTGGGTGAGTGGGTGGGTGAGTGAGTGGGTGAGTGTGTACATGAGTGAGTGAGTGGGTGAGTGGGTGGGTGAGTGAGTGGGTGAGTGTGTACATGAGTGAGTGGGTGGGTGGGTGAGTGAGTGAGTGGGTGGGTGAGTGAGTGGGTGGGTGAGTGAGTGAGTGGGTAAGTGAGTGAGTGAGTGGGTGAGTGGGTGGGTGTGTGAGTGAGTGGGTGAGTGAGTGGGTGAGTGTGTACATGAGTGAGTGGGTGGGTGAAGTGAGTGGGTGGGCGAGTGGGTGGGTGGGTGAGTGTAAATGAGTGCGTGGGTGAGTGAGTGGGTGGGAGTGAGTGGGTGATGAGTGGGTGAGTGAGTGGGTGAGTGAGTGGGTGACTGTGTACATGAGTGAGTGGGTGGGTGAGTGAGTGGGTGAGTGAGTGTGTACATGAGTGAGTGGCTGGGTGAGTGAGTGGGTGGGTGAGTGAGTGAGTGAGTGGGTGAGTGAGTGAGTGAGTGGGTGGGTGAGTGGATGGGTGAGTGAGTGGGTGAGTGTGTACATGAGTGAGTGAGTGGGTGAGTGGGTGGGTGAGTGAGTGGGGTGAGTGTGTGCATGAGTGAGTGGGTGAGTGAGTGAGTGGGTGGGTGAGTGAGTGAGTGGTGGGTGAGTGAGTGAGTGAGTGGGTGAGTGAGTGAGTGAGTGGGAGGGTGAGTGGGTGGGTGAGGAGTGAGTGGGTGAGTGTGTACATGAGTGAATGAGTGGGTGAGTGGGTGGGTGAGTGAGTGGGTGAGTGTATACATGAGTGAGTGGGTGGGTGAGTGAGTGGGTGGGTGAGTGAGTGGGTGAGTGTGTACATGAGTGAATGGGTGGGTGAGTGAGTGAGTGGGTGAGTGAGTGGGTGAGTGAGTGGGTGGGTGAGTGAGTGAGTGAGTGTGTACATGAGTGAGTGGGTGGGTGGGTGAGTGAGTGAGTGGGTGAGTGAGTGGGTGGGTGAGTGAGTGAGTGGGTAAGTGAGTGAGTGAGTGAGTGGGTGAGGGGGGGTGTGTGAGTGAGTGAGTGGTGAGTGAGTGGGTGAGTGTGTACATGAGTGAGTGGGTGGGTGAGTGAGTGGGTGGGCGAGTGGGTGGGTGGGTGAGTGTAAATGAGTGCGTGGGTGAGTGAGTGGGTGGGTGAGTGGGTGAGTGAGTGAGTGGGTGAGTGAGTGGGTGAGTGAGTGGGTGACTGTGTACATGAGTGAGTGGGTGGGTGAGTGAGTGGGTGGAGTGAGTGTGTACATGAGTGAGTGGGTGGGTGAGTGAGTGGGTGGGTGAGTGAGTGAGTGGTGAGTGAGTGAGTGGGTGGGTGAGTGGATGGGTGAGTGAGTGGGTGAGTGTGTACATGAGTGAGTGAGTGGGTGAGTGGGTGGGTGAGTGAGTGGGTGAGTGTGTGCATGAGTGAGTGGGTGGGTGAGTGAGTGAGTGAGTGGGTGGGTGAGTGAGTAAGTGAGTGGGTGGGTGAGTGGTGAGTGAGTGAGTGGGTGGGTGAGTGAGTGAGTGAGTGGGTGAGTGAGTGAGTGAGTGGGAGGGTGAGTGGGTGGTGAGTGAGTGGGTGAGTGTGTACATGAGTGAATGAGTGGGTGAGTGGGTGGGTGAGTGAGTGGGTGAGTGTATACATGAGTGAGTGGGTGGGTGAGTGAGTGGGTGGGTGAGTGAGTGGGTGAGTGTGTACATGAGTGAATGGGTGGGTGAGTGAGTGAGTGGGTGAGTGAGTGGGTGAGTGAGTGGGTGGGTGGTGAGTGAGTGAGTGTGTACATGAGTAAGTGGGTGGATGATGAGTGAGTGGGTGGGTGAGTGAGTGGGCTGGTGAGTGAGTGTGTACATGAGTGAGTGGGTGGGTGAGTGAGTGGGTGGGCGAGTGGGTGGGTGGGTGAGTGTGTAAATGAGTGAGTGCGTGGGTGAGTGAGTGGTGAGTGGGTGGGGTGAGTGTGCAATGAGTGAGTGGGTGGACGGGTGAGTGAGTGGATGAACGAGTTTCTGGAGGAAGGGGTGAGTGGGTGAATTCGTGTGTTGTTGACCTTTCGTTTTCGTGATGGTGCTGGTTGATAGTGGAGCGACAGTGTTAGCACGCGGCGCCACGAACCGGTCCTGGGCCTCCCCTAGGTGGACTTAGCCTCAAATGAATACCTGGGTGTGGTGTAAAAAAAACAACATCGCCCACTGGTGAGACAAAGGCGGCCGGGCGTGGTGCTGGGCCACCCACGCCCTCGTGTGCCCGTGCCGGCCTTCACAGGTGCTCGCTAACAGCACTTGCCCCAACAGTCTGTTGAGGCTGTACTCGTTGTGCGGGGATGGTTGAACACAAGAGTTGCGGATGAGGCACGGGGGGGGGGCTGGGGGGCTGGAGTGGGGGGCTCATGCCAACCACGCTACCGCCATTTGGTGCTGTGCCAAGGAATCTCGCAATAAACCTGTCTCAACGACCCCCCCCCCCCCCACATCCTCTTAAGCCCTCCGCTACCCCCCCCCCCCCCCGCTAACGCCCCCCCCCTCAACGCCCCCCCCCCTCAACGCCCCCCCCCCCCCGAACGCCTTCCGAATCTCCCTTTAGCGCCGTTAAAAGCGGGCGCGGGATAAAATAATGGGGGGGGGGGACCATAAAAAAAAACCCCACCCACTACCCCCCACCCATCCCACCCACTACCCCAACCCCACTACCTCCTACCCACCCCTCCTACCCACCCACCCCCTACCCCCACCCCCTACCCCCACCCCCTACCCCCCACCCACTACCCCCCCACCCACTACCTCCCACCCACCCTTCCTACCCACCAAGCCCCCTACCCTCTCCACCCCCCCCCCCCCACCGAAGGGGTGCGCTCGCCTTGATTTAAAGCGAGCGCCAAGTGAGATCCACAGACAGCCATTGGATAGGGCGGGGGGGGGGTAGTGGAGGGGGGTAGTGGAGGGGGGGTAGTGGAGGGGGGGTAGTGGAGGGGGTAGTGGGAGGGGGGAGTGGAGGGGGGTAGTGGAGGGGGGTAGTGGAGGGGGGAGTGGAGGGGGGGTAGTGGAGGGGGTAGTGGAGGGGGGGGGGTAGTGGAGGGGGGGTAGAGGAGGGGGGTAGTGGAGGGGGGTAGTGGAGGGGGGTAGTGGAGGCAGGGTTAGTGGAGGGGGGGGGAGTGGAGGGGGGGTTGTGGAGGGGGGTAGTGGAGGGGGGTAGTGGAGGGGGGGAGTAGTGGAGGGGGGGAGTAGTGGAGGGGGTAGTGGAGGGGGGTAGTGGAGGGGGAGTAGTGGAGGGGGGGTAGTGGAGGGGGGTAGTGGAGGGGGGTAGTGGAGGGGGTAGTGGAGGGGGGGTTGTGGAGGGGGGTAGTGGAGGGGGTAGTGGAGGGGGGGTTGTGGAGGGGGGTAGTGGAGGGGGGTAGTGGAGGGGGGGAGTAGTGGAGGGGGGGAGTAGTGGAGGGGGGTAGTGGAGGGGGAGTAGTGGAGGGGGGGTAGTGGAGGGGGGGGTAGTGGAGGGGGGTAGTGGAGGGGGGTAGTGGAGGAGGGGGGTAGTGGAGGTAGTGGAGGGGGGTAGTGGAGGAGGGGGGTAGTGGAGGGGGTAGTGGAGGGGGGGTAGTGGAGGGGGGAGTGGAGGGGGGTAGTGGAGGGGGGGTAGTGGAGGGGGGTAGTGGAGGAGGGGGGGGTGGTAGTGGAGGTAGTGGAGGGGGGGTAGTGGAGGGGGGGTAGTGGAGGGGGGGGGTAGTGGGAGGGGGGGTAGTGGAGGGGGGGGGGGGGGGTAGTGGAGGGGGGGAGGGGGGGTAGTGGAGGGGGTAGTGGTGGGGGAGAGGGGGTAGAGGGGGGGGTAGTGGAGGGGGGTAGTGGAGGGGGGTAGTGGAGGGGGGGTAGTGGAGGGGGGTAGAGGAGGGGGGTAGTGGAGGGGGGTAGTGGAGGGGGGGTAGTGGAGGGGGGTAGTGGAGGGGGGGGTAGTGGAGGGGGGTAGTGGGAGGGGGGTAGTGGAGGGGGGTGTGGAGGGAGTGGAGGGGATGGTGAGACGCGCTCCTAGTTCCCCCCCCCCCCCCCGGTTGTTCCTCTTTGCTCTGCGCGCTGACGTTGGCACGACGTCGGCGCGTCGTTAGGGGGAGGAGGGGTGAGGGGGAGGGGTAGGGAGGAGGGGTAAGGAGGAAGAGGAGGGATGTAGTCATCTGAACTTGCGCGATGCGTGACGTTATCAGCGCGGGTGACATCACAAGACCGGTGACATCACAGGGCGGGTGACATCACAGGGCGGATGACATCACAAGGCGTGCACCACGTGGTTTCACCGCAGCCTCGCTCCTGTGACCAAAATTACGGAATTGTGAGATTCAATTTTAATAAAGAAGTCGTGACTTTACGAAAGAACCAAGTATATGGTAACATTTTTGTTAAAATAAAGTGTAAATAATAATAATGAAAGTGTTGCATCTGTGCGGGGATAGAGTGTTGTCCTCGCACGCGAGAGGTTTTTTTAATCCCGTGCGCTCTGGTTCCTTCCACGACATTAAAAGGCTGAAAATATCTCGATGATGATTGTTGTGGCTGTTGTTAATGTCGTTGCTGCTGCTGCTGCAAAATCAAGAGATGTTTGTTTTTTAAAGAGCTGCTTTAATGACAGAGGGGGGGAAATTGTGATCCAATTAGCTCCCTTTTCCTATAATTTGTTCAATTAAATTTGAGAAACAAAAACCAACAAACCCCTCTTATACCTTTTATTTTTTATTTTTTGTTACAAAATTTCGCATCCAATTAGTGGTCTACAAAATCTCTGCTACTGCTGCTATTGCTTCTACTGCTGCTACTACTGCTGCCCACTGCTGCTACTACTGTTGCTACTGCTGCTACTACTGCTTCTACTACTGCTTCTACTGCTGCTACTGCTGCTGCTACTGCTGCTACTGCTACTTCTACTGCTGCTATTGCTTCTACTGCTGCTACTCCTGCTACTACTGCTTCTACTACTGCTGCTACTGCTGCTACTGCTGCTACTACTGCTTCTACTATTGCTTCTACTGCTGCTTCTACTGTTGCTACTGCTGCTGCTACTACTGCTACTACTGCTGCTGCTACTGCTGCTACTGCTGCTACTACTGCTTCTACTACTGCTACTACTGCTGCTGCTACTGCTGCTACTACTGCTTCTACTGCTGCTACTACTGCTTCTACTGCTGCTTCCACTGCTGCTACTGCTTCTACTACTGCTTCTACTGCTGCTTCCACTGTTTCTACTGCTGCTTCTACTGCTTGCTACTGCCTGTTACTACTGCTTCTACTACTGGCTGCTACTGCTGTTACTACTGCTTCTACTGCTACTGTTGCTGCGACTGCTGCTAGTGATGCTGCTATTGCTGCTACTACTGCTTCTACTGCTGCTGCTACTGCTGCTACTATTGCTGCTGCTGTTACTGCTGTCGATTATAAGCCTGCGACTGGTTCGCAAATGAACAAAACCGTTCAGCTGATGGAAAGTCCACATCTGTGGGCCACGATTACCCGCACCTCCGATTAGCACGGTTGGCTACGTACGGTGCGAAAGAAGTTCAACAAAGATCCCCCGTGTAGCCTGTAACAGACTGTAGGGGCAAGTGCTGTTAGCGAGTAGCACCTGTGAAGGCCGGCACGGCACACGAGGGGGTGGGTTGCCAACACCACGCCCGACCGCCTTTGTCTCCCCAGTGGCGATGTTTTCACACGGCGTATCCAGGCGCTCGTTTGAGGCTACCCTGGGGGAGGCCCAGGGCCGGTTTCAAATAATCGTCACTGGTGTTGGTGGCCGTGATCGGGAATCGAACTCGGGTGGCCTGGGTTCGTGGCGCAGCGTAGAACCAAACCGCAAACGGCACCGCTCCCCGGTGCGGTGCAAAAAACGTTCAGTGTGCATACGTACACACGTACACACAGGTACACACGTACACACAGGTACACACAGGTACACACAGGTACACACGTACACACAGGTACACACAGGTACACACGTACACACAGGTACACACGTACACACAGGTACACACAGGTACACGGGTACACACAGGTACACACGTACACACACACACAGGTACCATGCATGGACACACGTACACACAGGTACAAACGTACACACAGGTACACAGGTACACACGTACACACGTACACACAGGTACACACGTACACACACAGGTACTATGCATGGACACACGTACACACAGGTACACACGTACACACAGGTACACACAGGTACACACGTGCACACAGGTCCCATGCATGGACACACGTACACACAGGTATACACGTACACACGTACACACACACAGGTACACACGTACACACACAGGTACACACGTACACACACACACAGGTACCATGCATGGACACACGTACACACAGGTACACACGTACACACAGGTACACACGTACACACAGGTACACACGTACACACACAGGTACACACACACAGGTACACACGTACACACACACAGGTCCCATGCATGGACACACGTGTAACGCATGGAGTGAGTAGCACGGCGAGCTGTGGAGGTCACTCTGTGCCGAGTGACAACGATCTACGAGGGGATGGGGAGGGAGGGGGGTTACAAAAAAAATTCTGTCAGGGAACACTTTTCGCGCAGACGCGCACTCGTTGTTATAACGCGACACGCGCGCGTTGAATTTGTGCACGCTCGCTCACCCACTCACAGTCGCACGAATACAATAAATCACCTCTCCTCAAAGACCTGTTCAAACCATTTCAATCCGGCTTCCGTTCACAACACAGCACTGGAACAGCCCTCCTCCGAGTTGCCAACGACATCCTCCTCTCCGCTGACTCTGGTCACCTCAGCATCCCCATCCTCCTGGACCTCACTTCGGCTTTTGACAACTATCAACCACACCGTTCATTCTCGCTCGCCTCAAATCTTCCCTCAACATCACTGGCAGCGCGCGCTCTCTCCTGGCTCCCAATCTTATCTCACCGACAGACGACAGTTCATCCACATCAACAGCTGCACCTCCTCCACCGCTCCGTTGTCCCAAGGTGTCCCCCAGGGCTCGGTGCTAGGTCCTTTTCTCTTCATACTATACCTGCTTCCCCTTGGCAACGTCATTCGCCGCCACGGTCTTAACTTTCACTGCTATGCCGATGATGTCCAGCTCTACATCTCCACCAAATCCATCACCTCCGCCACCCACTCCACTCTCTCGAACTGCCTCGCTGACATTAAGTCGTGGATGCACGCCAATTTCCTTAAACTTAACTGCGACAAAACAGATATGATCATCGCCGGTCCCAAATCTATCACTAAATCCATTCGCAGTTTCTCCGTCACTGTCGACACCTTCACCCTGTCTCCATCCCTTCAAAGTCGCAAGCTTGGAGTCATTTTTGACAATGACCACTCCTTTGATCACCGCGTAAAACAAATCACCAGAACTGCCTTTTTCACCTCAAAAAACATCTCCAGACTTGGCCCATCACTCTCTTTCTCCGCTGCAGAAACCCTCATCCACGCCTTCATCGCCTCCAGAATCGATTACTGCAACAGCATCCTATACGGCACCTCAACCAAAACATTAAATAAACTCCAGTACATCCTGCTGCTACGTCTGCTCACTCACACCCACACCGGTGACCACATTACCCCGGTCCTCCAGAACCTCCATTGGCTCCCGGTCCCACAACGAATTCAATTCAAAATCCTCCTCCTCCACACACATAAAGCCCTTCATAACCGGGCCCCTTCCTACCTCACTGATCTGCTCCACCGCCACAACCCATCCCGTAGCCTTCGCTCATCTGACGCCAACCTCCTGACTCCACCTCTCAGGACCAAGCGTCGAACCTGGGGCGACAGAGCCCTTCTCTATAGCTGCACCCTCACTTTGGAACTCTCTCCCAAAACAAATCCGTGACTGCACCGACCTTCCAGCGTTGAAATCATTGACTAAACTCACCTTTTAAAAATTGCTTTTAATGTTTAGCTAAGTTTGATGTGGATTTGAAGCTTTCGTGACTGCAAGGATCATACTCTTTGGTTCTATTCGGTAAAGTCACGTAGGTAAAAAATAAAACAACAAAAATCACGACGTTTCCGCCACAACACAAGCGGCCTTCATCAGGTGAAGGGACCAGGCTGTCTCGAGGACAGCGCTGGAGTGAAACACAGCCACGCTCAGACCGCGACCTTTAAGCTGTGTGCGAGGAAACAAGGTGCCTTGACAAAGGAATTAGCAGAGATTTGTTCACGAGGCAATTCAGATCTACAAACACAGACACAATTTCAACCGAGAAGATGGTTTCAAATTAAGCAACCATTGGAAAGATGTTCTAAATCGAACCAAACATTAAACTAATTTTCAATGGTACAATATATTTTTCAAGTAGTGGTACCCCAAACTTTCGCAGCTCTTAAAAATTCCCTTTTCACACCATCAATAGGTAAACTCCCCCTCCCCCCCTCGCCAACCGGCATGTTCACCCACATGTACACCACCTCTACACCGTTCATCATGCTAAGTCGGCCAATCAAATGCTATTTTTTATGCTAATTCCTTTGTCAAGGCACCTTGTTTCCTCGCACACAGCTTAAAGGTCGCGGTCTGAGCGTGGCTGTGTTTCACTCCAGCGCTGTCCTCGAGACAGCCTTATCCCTTCACCTGATGAAGGCCGCTTGTGTTGTGGCCGAAACGTCGTGATTTTTGTTGTTTTATTTTTTACCTACGTGACTTTACCGAATAGAACCAAAGAGTAAGTTTGATGTGTTTTTTTAGTGTTTTTACCATTTGATGTTGTTTTTGCTGCTTTTATGATTGTATGTAAAGTGTCTTTGAGTATTCAGAAAAGCGCTCACAAATAAAATGTGTTATTATTAGTATTGTTTGAAAATAACTTTTTATAGGTAAGAAAAAATGGTTCACGCTTCCCGTGACGTGTCTGTCGATGTGGTGGCATTCAGACTGTGTAGATACTAACACGTGTGGAAAAAAGCGTGCCGTGTGTCGTGAGCACATATGGCACGTGTAGCAGGAACACGCCGCTGTTGGTCAGTGAGCGCCTATTAAGGCTAGCGTGGCACGTGACCAGGCGTTGATGCGTGGCACGTGACCGGGCGTTGATGCGTGGCACGTGACCGGGCGTTGATGCGTGGCACGTGACCGGGCGTTGATGCGTGGCACGTGACCGGGCGTTGATGCGTGGCACGTGACTGGGCGTTGATGCGTTTCACGTGACCTGGCGTTGATGCGTGGCACGTGACTGGGCGTTGATGCCAACACACCACAGCACACCGTGGTAGTCATTTAAGAGCCGTCCATAAATGACGTCACGCGATTTTGGACGAATTTTGACCGCCCCCCCCCCCCTCGTCACACAGCGTCACAAAAAGTCAGACCCCCCCCTCTCAAATATGACGTCACAAAGCTCTGTCCCCCCCCCCCCACTCCCCCAAAAATGAAACATGCTTCAAATCGCTTTAAACTATTGTCATTGTAGTGCGTATTTAATGTGGCGCTGCACTCTGATGTTGTAGGAGAAAACAATTATTAAAAAGTCAATTTAATTAAGTAGAACGTGTTGTCTATATTTATTTAAAGTTGCGCATTTTGATGTGACGTCACATTTCTCAACCACCCCCCCCACTCGTCACATATCGTCACAAATGTCTGACCCCCCCCCCCCCCAGGTGCGTGACGTCATTTATGGACGGCCCTTAAGGCCGAGTTACCCTAAGGGAGTCCCAAGACGCTGCTCAGATAACAAAATCGCAGAGGCGAGAAATTGCCTCTGGGATGGCCAGGGAATGTAACCCGGGCCGCCGGCTTCGTGGCGACGTTCCGCTCACCACTGCCACGCCACCCACGGCCCCCAAACACGCACACAAAGACAAAGATCCCCCGTGTAGCCTCTCACAGACTGTCGGGTCAAGGGCAGTTAGCGAGCGCCTACGAAGGCCGGCACTGTGGCACACGAGGGGGTGGGTGGCCAGCACCACGCCCGGCCGCCTTTGTCTCCCCGGTGGCGCGATGTTCAAACACCGCGCCAGGTACTCATTTGAGGCTGAGTCGACCTAGCGGATGCCCAGGACCGGTTTTAGAAATTCATCACCGATGTTGGCCATGTGCCGAATTCGAACTCGGGTGGTCGGGTTCGTAGCGCAGTGGGCTAACTACTGCACCACCGCTCCCCATACATCACACACAAAGACAGAGATTCCCCGTATGGATTTAACAGACTGTTGGGGCAAGTGCTGTTAGCGAGAAGCACCTATGAAGGCCGGCACGGCACACGAGGGGGTGGGTGGACCAGCACCACGCCCGGCCGCCTTTGTCTCCCAGTGGCGATGTTTACTACACACCGCACCAGGTACTCATTTGAGGCTGAGTCGACCTAGGGGAGGCTCGGGACCGGTTCTGATAATCGTCACTGGATGTTGGCCTTGAGCGGGAATCGAACCGGGGTCGCCAAGTTCGTAGCGCAGCGTAGCGCTAACCGCTGCACCACCGTTCCCCACTCTCACGTACACACTCACAAACACTGCAGCTATGCAGGAAAACCACTGGAGCGATGCACTTTCAAATCTTGATTGAAAACTCAATCATTTAAAACCACTTCCACTCGCCGCACCTCCGATTTGCACGGTTAGTTACGTACGGTGCGAAAGAAGTTCAACAAAGATCCCCTGTGTAGCCTGTAACAGACTGTAGGGGCAAGTGCTGTTAGCGAGTAGCACCTATGAAGGCCGGCACCGCACACGAGGCGGTGGGTTGCCAACACCACGCCCGACCGCCTTTGTCTCCCCAGTGGCGATGTTTTCACACGGCGTATCCAGGCGTACATCACTCACCCACTCACTCACCCACTCACTCACCCACCCACTCACCCACTCACCTCACTCACGGACCACACTCACCCACCCCCTCACCGATCCACTCACCCACTCACTCACCCACTCACCCACTCACCCTCCCACTCACCCACTCACCTCACTCACCCACCCACTCACCTCACTCACCCACCCACTCACCCACTCACCTCACTCACCCACCACACTCACCCACCACACTCACCCAACCACTCACCCACCCAGTTACCCACCCACTCACTCACCCACTCAGTATTCAGTTTTCATTTATTTTGGTATGGCCCTGTGAGCCATTCGGCTCTTGAATCGGGTGCAACCGCAACAAACAAAAAAAATCTCACCCACCAAAATCACCCACCCACTCACTCACCCACCACACACTCACCCACCCACTCACCCACTCACTCACTCACCCACCCACTCACCCACCCACTCATTCACCCACCCACCCACCCACTCACCCACTCACCGACTACACTCTCACACTCACTGACCCAGCCACTCACCCACCCACTCACCCACTCACCCACCCACTCACTCACCCACTTACTCACTCACCCACCCACCCACTCACCCACCCACCCACTCACACACCCACCCACCCACCCACTCACCCACTCACTCACCCACCACACTCACCCACTCACTCACCCACCCACCCACCCACTCACTCACCCACTCACCCAACACACTCACCCACTCATTCACCCACCCACTCACCCACCCACCCACCCACTCACCCACCCACCCACTCACGCACCCACCCACCCACCCACTCACCCATTCACTCACCCACCACACTCACCCACTCACTCACCCACCCACCCACTCACTCACCCACTCACCCAACACACTCACCACTCATTCACCCACCCACTCACCCACCCACCCACTCACCCACCCACCTACCTACTCACTCACTCACCCACCACACTCACCCACTCACCCACCCACCCACCCACTCACCCACCCACCCACTCACCCACCTACCTACTCACTCACTCACTCACCCACCACACTCACCCACTCACCCACCCACCCACCCACTCACCCACCCACCCACTCACCCACCCACCTACCTACTCACTCACTCACCCACCACACTCACCCACTCACTCACCCACCCACTCACCCACCCACCTACCCACCCACTCACCCCGCACCTTCGATTATCACGGCTGGCTACGACCCGTGTGAAAGAAGTTCAACCATACACACACGCGCGCGCACACACACACTCGCAAGCAATCACGCTTTAATGGCCTGCACCTAACCCCTGAGCGAAACGCACTCGGCCCGAAATTGGAAAATTAGCCGAGAAGGGGAAAGGGGGGAACAGATCTGTGCCAGGAGGTGCTGGCTTACAGGGGGTGGGGGTGGGGGGGGTCATCCGTCGACCCCGTGGTTAGACATCCGTGGCAGCAGATCAGCGCCGGCTCGCACGTGGCCTTGATTGGTGTGGGCCCCCTTGTGCAGTGAATGACCGCGCAGGTCTAGGGGTCTCCCCGTGTAGTCCTCCTCCTATACGGCTCTCTATGTAAGCCAATGTGGGTCTCTATATAAGGCTATATGGGCCTCTGTGTAAGCCTATAGGGGTCTCTATGTAAGCATATATGGGTCTCTATTTAAGCCTATATGGGTCTCTATGTAAGCCTTTATGGGTCTCTATGTAAGCCTATATGGGTCTCTATTTATGCCTATATGGGTCTCTATGTAAGCCTATATGGGTCTCTATGTAAGCCTATATGGGTCTCTATATAAGCCTATATGGGTCTCTATATAAGCCTATATGGGCCTCTGTGTAAGCCTTTATGGGTCTCTATTTAAGCCTATATGGGTCTCTATGTAAGCCTATATGGATCTCTATGTAAGCCTACATGGGTCTCTATGTAAGCCTATATGGGTCTCTATTTAAGCCTATATGGGTCTCTATGTAAGCCTATATAGGTCTCTATGTAAGCCTATATGAGTATCTATGTAAGCCTATATGGGTCTCTATGTAAGCCGATATGCGTCTCTATGTAAGCCTATTTGGTTCTCTATGTAAGCATATATGGGTCTCTATGTAAGCCTATATGGGTCTCTATTTAAGCCTATATGGGTCTCTATGTAAGCCTATATGGGTCTCTATTTAAGCCTATATGGGTCTCTATGTAAGCCTATATGGGTCTCTATGTAAGCCTATATGGGTCTCTATTTAAGCCTATATGGTCTCTATGTAAGCCTATTTGGTTCTGTATGTAAGCCTATATGGGTCTCTATGTAAGCCTATATGGGTCTCTATGTAAGCCTATATGGGTCTCTATTTAAGCCTATATGGGTCTCTATGTAAGCCTATATGGGTCTCTATGTAAGCCTATATGGGTCTCTATGTAAGCCTATATGGGTCTCTATGTAAGCCGATATGGGTCTCTATGTAAGCCAATTTGGTTCTCTATGTAAGCCTATATGGGTCTCTATTTAAGCCTATATGGGTCTCTATGTAAGCCTATATGGGTCTCTATTTAAGCCTATATGGGTCTCTATGTAAGCCTATATGGGTCTCTATGTAAGCCTATTTGGTTCTCTATGTAAGCCTATATGGGTCTCTATGTAAGCCTATATGGGTCTCCATGTAAGCCTATATGGGTCTCTATGTAAGCCTATATGGGTCTCTATGTAAGCCTATATGGGTCTCTATGTAAGCCGATATGGGTCTCTATGTAAGCCAATTTGGTTCTCTATGTAAGCCTATATGGGTCTCTATTTAAGCCTATATGGGTCTCTATGTAAGCCTATATGGGTCTCTATTTAAGCCTATATGGGTCTCTATGTAAGCCTATATGGGTCTCTATGTAAGCCTATTTGGTTCTCTATGTAAGCCTATATGGGTCTCTATGTAAGCCTATATGGGTCTCCATGTAAGCCTATATGGGTCTCTATTTAAGCCTATATGAGTCTCTATGTAAGCCTATTTGGTTCTCTATGTAAGCCTATATGGGTCTCTATGTAAGCCTATATGGGTCTCTATGCAAGCCTATATGGGTCTCTATGTAAGCCTATATGGGTCTCTATGTAAGCCTATATGGGCCTCTTGTCGCATATGGGTTTCTACGTAATAAGTCTATGGGTCTCGATGTCGTCTATGGGTCTCCGTGTAAGTCTACGGGTCTCCATGCACGTCTATGGCTCTCGATGTACTTGTGCATGTATCTGTCCCACGTGCATGGGTCTCTTGTTGGGAGCGGTGGTGCAGCGGTTAGCGTGCGCTGCGCTACGAACCCGAGATCGATGCCCCTATCACGGCCACCATCACCCGTGATAGCCACCGCTAGGTCGACTCAGCCTCAAATGAGTCCCTCGCGCGGCGTGTAAATAAATCTGAATCCAAATCTTCGTTAGGACTGCTGGAGGAATCCGATGAGCTATGAAGCTCTTTTTCACAAATGTCCAGTAAGTTGCAACAACAACATCAACAACAAACAATAAACAGAAATACAATAGCAGTGCAAGATACGGAGAAAATGTAAGCAAATTTAATCTCCAAATATACAGCAGCAGGCGTCAGGGTCACGATCGAACCCACGACCTCCTGTACACAAGGCGAGGTAGTTAACATCTCCTAGCCACCGTGATGATGATGAGAGAGAGAGAGACACGCAAACTCCAAATATACAACAGCAGGCGTCATGGTCGGGATCGAACCAACGACCTCCTGTACACCAGGCGAGGTAGTTGACATCTCCTAGCCACCGTGATGATGATGAGAGAAAGACACGCAAACTCCAAATATACAGCAGCAGGCGTCAGGGTCGGGATCGAACCAACGCATCCAGTACACCAGGCGAGGTAGTTAACATCTCCTAGCCACCGTGATGATGATGAGAGAGAGAGAGACACGCAAACTCCAAATATACAGCAGCAGGCGTCAGGGTCACGATCGAACCCACGATCTCCTGTGTACCTGGAAAGGGACTTAACATCTCCCAGCACATCGTGGCACCGCTATGCGTGAAACAGCACTTCAAGTTGCTGACACACTTAAACCGCCATGCAAACGCGAACGATATAATGTATATTTTTGTATTTTGGATGATTTTCGCTGTACTAATTCTGTCATGGGTTTAACAATAAACAAGTTTCTGATGTCACTCGGCCAAAAACGAATGATTGCTTTTGTAAGCAAGCATTTGTTACGACACAAAAATAAACAGTCGTGGCTCCGGACGCATATACAGGGTGGTCCAGATGTCTCGTGACCCCTAATAATAAATATATATATTTTTAATGTGGGTCACAAGACATCTGAAACCAGCCTGTTGTTCGGTACCCAGCCGACCAATTGTATTTATCTCTCTCTCTCTCGACCAATAGAACGTTGGCTAAACCCGCTGTGCTCGTGTCGTACACACCGAGCACACGCTGAACTCTCTGAACTTCTTTCGCACCGCACGCTAAGGAGACTCCCAGTCTGCAGGGCTTTCTGGACAGCGGTCCACCGAGCTAGCAGCGGCGTAGCTACTTGGGGTGGGGGGGGGTCATCCACACAGAATCTGCTGTCCAGTTTTTACCGTCCCGTGTGGCGTCAATTCCAGGATGCCCGGGAGAGCTGAATGGGGCTCAGACGAACTCGCACAAACGAACGCCCACCATGATCTGTGAAAGAGGCAGACGCGGAAGATCCCTTTGGGATTCTGTCCGACCTCTTCCGCGACGCTGCTCATGGTTCATGCCAAACCGCATCATCCGCCGCACAAACCAGGGCGGCGGCGGCGGCAGATGCGGACCAAGCACAAATGGAGATCTAACGCGTGGAAGATCCCTCTGGGATCTGCCTGATCTTTTCCGCGACGCTGCTCATGGTTCACCCCCCGAAACAGCGGATTCGGATGGTGCGCAGACGGGGAGACCTCACAGCGGAAGAGCCCTCGGAGGATACAGGCGACGTGAGTGTGGGGTTGTAGGTGTCGTGAGTGGGGTTGTAGGTGTAGTGAGTGGGGGTTGTAGGTGTAGTGAGTGGGGGTTGTAGGTGTAGTGAGTGGGGGTTGTAGGTGTAGTGAGTGGGGGTTGTATGTGTAGTGAGTGGGGTTGTAGGTGTAGTGAGTGGGGTTGTAGGTGTCGTGAGTGGGGGGTTGTAGGTGTAGTGAGTGGGGGGTTGTAGGTGTAGTGAGTGGGGGTTGTAGGTGTCGTCAGTGGGGGTTGTAGGTGTAGTGAGTGGAGGTGTAGGTGTAGTGAGTGGGGGTTGTATGTGTAGTGAGTGGGGTTGTAGGTGTAGTGAGTGGGGTTGTAGGTGTCGTGAGTGGGGGGTTGTAGGTGTAGTGAGTGGGGGGTTGTAGGTGTAGTGAGTGGGGGTTGTAGGTGTCGTCAGTGGGGGTTGTAGGTGTAGTGAGTGGAGGTGTAGGTGTAGTGAGTGGGGGTTGTAGGTGTAGTGAGTGAGGTTGTAGGTGACGTGAGTGGGGGGTTGTAGGTGTAGTGAGTGGGGTTGTAGGTGTAGTGAGTGGGGGTTTAGGTGTAGTGAGTGGGGGTTGTAGGTGTAGTGAGTGGGGGTTGTAGGTGTAGTGAGTGGGGGTTGTAGGTGTCGTGAGTGAGGGTTGTAGGTGTCGTGAGTGGGGGTTGTAGGTGTCGTGAGTGGGGGTTGTAGGTGTAGTGAGTGGGGTTGTAGGTGTAGTGAGTGGGGGTTGTAAGTGTCGTGAGTGGGGGGTTGTAGGTGTAGTGAGTGTGGGGTTGTAGGTGTAGTGAGTGGAGGTTGTAGGTGTAGTGAGTGGGGTTGTAGGTGTAGTGAGTGAGGGTTGTAGGTGTAGTGAGTGGGGGTTGTAGGTGTAGTGAGTGGGGGTTGTAGGTGTAGTGAGTGGGGTTGTAGGTGTAGTGAGTGGGGTTGTAGGTGTAGTGAGTGGGGTTGTAGGTGTAGTGAGTGGGGGTTGTAGGTGTAGTGAGTGGGGGTTGTAGGTGTAGTGAGTGGGGGGTTGTAGGTGTAGTGAGTGGGGGTTGTAGGTGTAGTGAGTGGGGGTTGTAGGTGTAGTGAGTGGGGGTTGTATGTGTAGTGAGTGGGGTTGTAGGTGTAGTGAGTGGGGTTGTAGGTGTCGTGAGTGGGGGGTTGTAGGTGTAGTGAGTGGGGGGTTGTAGGTGTAGTGAGTGGGGGTTGTAGGTGTCGTCAGTGGGGGTTGTAGGTGTAGTGAGTGGGGGTGTAGGTGTAGTGAGTGGGGGTTGTAGGTGTAGTGAGTGAGGTTGTAGGTGACGTGAGTGGGGGGTTGTAGGTGTAGTGAGTGGGGTTGTAGGTGTAGTGAGTGGGGGTTGTAGGTGTAGTGAGTGGGGGTTGTAGGTGTAGTGAGTGGGGGTTGTAGGTGTAGTGAGTGGGGGTTGTAGGTGTCGTGAGTGAGGGTTGTAGGTGTCGTGAGTGGGGGTTGTAGGTGTCGTGAGTGGGGGTTGTAGGTGTAGTGAGTGGGGTTGTAGGTGTAGTGAGTGGGGGTTGTAAGTGTCGTGAGTGGGGGGTTGTAGGTGTAGTGAGTGTGGGGTTGTAGGTGTAGTGAGTGGGGGTTGTAGGTGTAGTGAGTGGGGTTGTAGGTGTAGTGAGTGGGGTTGTAGGTGTAGTGAGTGGGGGTTGTAGGTGTAGTGAGTGGTGGTTGTAGGTGTCGTGAGTGAGGTTGTAGGTGTAGTGAGTGGGGTTGTAGGTGTAGTGAGTGAGGGTTGTAGGTGTAGTGAGTGGGGGTTGTAGGTGTAGTGAGTGGGGGTTGTAGGTGTAGTGAGTGGGGTTGTAGGTGTAGTGAGTGGGGTTGTAGGTGTAGTGAGTGGGGTTGTAGGTGTAGTGAGTGGGGGTTGTAGGTGTAGTGAGTGGGGGTTGTAGGTGTAGTGAGTGGGGTTGTAGGTGTAGTGAGTGGGGTTGTAGGTGTAGTGAGTGGGGGTTGTAGGTGTAGTGAGTGGGGGTTGTAGGTGTAGTGAGTGGGGTTGTAGGTGTAGTGAGTGGGGTTGTAGGTGTAGTGAGTGGGGGTTGTAGGTGTAGTGAGTGGGGGGTTGTAGGTGTAGTGAGTGGGGTTGTAGGTGTAGTGAGTGAGGTTGTAGGTGTAGTGAGTGGGGGTTGTAGGTGTAGTGAGTGGGGGGTTGTAGGTGTAGTGAGTGGGGGTTGTAGGTGTCGTGAGTGGGGGTTGTAGGTGTCGTGAGTGGGGGTTGTAGGTGTAGTGAGTGGGGGTTGTAGGTGTAGTGAGTGGGGTGTAGGTGACGTGAGTGGGGGTTGTAGGTGTAGTGAGTGGGGGGTTGTAGGTGTAGTGAGTGGGGGTTGTAGGTGTAGTGAGTGGGGGTTGTAGGTGTAGTGAGTGGGGTTGTGGGTGTAGTGAGTGGGGTTGTAGGTGTAGTGAGTGGGGTTGTAGGTGTAGTGAGTGGGGTTGTAGGTGTAGTGAGTGGGGGTTGTAGGTGTAGTGAGTGAGGGTTGTAGGTGTAGTGAGTGAGGTTGTAGGTGATGTGAGTGGGGGTTGTAGGTGTAGTGAGTGGGGGGTTGTAGGTGTAGTGAGTGGGGGGTTGTAGGTGTAGTGAGTGAGGGTTGTAGGTGTAGTGAGTGGGGGTTGTAGGTGTCGTGAGTGGGGGTTGTAGGTGTCGTGAGTGGGGGTTGTAGGTGTAGTGAGTGGGGTTGTAGGTGTCGTGAGTGGGGTTGTAGGTGTAGTGAGTGGGGGTTGTAGGTGTAGTGAGTGGGGTTGTAGGTGTAGTGAGTGGGGGTTGTAGGTGTAGTGAGTGGTGGTTGTAGGTGTCGTGAGTGGGGTTGTAGGTGTAGTGAGTGGGGGTTGTAGGTGTAGTGAGTGGGGTTGTAGGTGTAGTGAGTGGGGGTTGTAGGTGTAGTGAGTGGGGGCTGTAGGTGTGGTGAGTGGGGTTGTAGGTGTAGTGAGTGGGGGTTGTAGGTGTAGTGAGTGGGGGTTGTAGGTGTAGTGAGTGGGGGTTGTAGGTGTAGTGAGTGGGGTTGTAGGTGTAGTGAGTGGGGGGTTGTAGGCGAGGCTATTCGGGTCGTGGCGTTAAGAATAACGTGACGGCGTAATAGCGGAACGACGTTAAGTAGGGGAGGGGGGTGGCGGTGAGGGCACACGTGGAGAGGTAAATCATGGTGTTACTGGAAAGGAGATTTTGACTCATCTACAGCTCATCAGAGAGAGACACATCGAGAGAGGAAGATACTTTTTTAACTTTTTAAACAACTTTCATTGCCGCCAGCAGCAACAGGCACTGGAGGCGATTTCGATACGAAATACAGTCGAAACGAAATACAGTCACCAGCAAACAAATAGCAAACGCTACAAATCCACGCGCTGTGGCGCTAAATGCGCCGTGCACAACTCAAAATAAAAGTCACGTGGTGGTGGTGGTGGTCATCGTGCACGTCACGGTGACGAGCGAGCGCTTCAGCAGGTGAACACGTGTACGGTGTCGTCCACGCTGGTACAGAGAGGGGCTTGTCCGGCCCCCCAGCGTTCGAGGAAGACGCGCTGCACATCACCGGCACGAGTGTGGTTACGTGGCGTGCTCCAGCCGGAGCCGCGCCCGGCCTGAGCCGGTGCTTCCCGTGCCAGACGAAGTGCGCGAGTGAGCGGTTGACTCTTGTGAGTAGCTCAAGCAGGAGGCTGGAGGGCCTTGGTCTTGTGCCACAGCACGGGTGCTGCCTGGGTGTTAACGGCGAGCACTCGGCCTCTGAAAGACATACAGCGGAGGGAGGCGTGGTGCCCAGAGGGAGAGTGGAAGAGAGAGAGAGAGAGGAAGTGACAGAGAGAGAGAGAGTGAGACGATGTTGTGCAAGTCATTATGTAATTTGCTACCACTGGTGCGACCCCGGTGGCCAACGTTCACGCCTCGCGGCGAGAGAGGGCGCCTGGGTTCAATTTCCGAGACGGGTGACTTTCCGCCACGTGTCCTGCCAGAGTGTAGGCGAGTGAGTGAGTGTTGAGTGAGTCCTGGATCTTAATAGGCGCTGCTACGCGCTAACTGCACTTGCCCCAACAATATATTAAGGCTATACAGGGTCGGGGGGGGGGAGGCATCTTTGTCTTTGTGTGCGCGCATGTTGTCGGGAGCGGTGGCGCAGTGGTTAGCGCGCTGCGCTTCAGATATTCGCCAACGCGAGTGGCGAATATTTGAACTGGTCCTGGGCCTCCACCTAGATCAGCTCAGACTCAAATGAGCACCCGGCTGCAGTGTGCGGTAAACCATCGCCTACTCGGGAAGACAAAGGCGGCCGTGCGATGTGTTAAAGATCACGTGACATCATTCGAATCGAGTATAGGCCACGGGTGGGCGACTCGCGGCTCCTCTACTTACGAACATTCGACTTATGAACTTTCATGAGATGCGAAGAAGCCTGGTTTGTATGTCCAGTTTCCTTGTCGGACCGAGGGTCCTAAGTTAAATAACAGCGCAATAGATGACCGTGGCGGCATCCACATCTGCAGAACGTGAAGAACCAGTGGCATCCACATCTGCAGAACGTGAAGAACCAGTGGCATCTACATCTGCAGAACGTGAATAACCAGTGGCATCTACATCTGCAGAACGTGAAGAACCAGTGGCATCTACATCTGCAGAACGTGAAGAACCAGTGGCATCTACATCTGCAGAACGTGAAGAGCCAGTGGCATCTACATCTACAGGAGATTATACAACTGTTAAAGCCATTCCCCGTGTTTAGTGTAGACACCGTACAACATGTTTGAAATCCACAGGAGTAGAGTTGGACTCAGGAACACATCGACTTACGAACAGACACCTCTAGAACCTAAGCAGAGGAGGCCCTGTATTTATCAAAGAAGGTCAGCACCACGCCCGGCCGCCTTTGTCGCCCCAGTGGCGATGTTTACTGCACACCGCACCCAGGCACTCATTTGAGACGAGTCGACCCGGGGAAGGCCCGGGACCCGGTTCAGATAATCGTAAGCGGCGTTGGTGGCCCTGAGAGGCGGGGAATCGAAGTCGGGTCACAGCCGGGGTTCGTAGTGCACACGCGCGGCATAGCAGTGAACCATCGTCCCGTCGACTACCCTAACTGTGGGTGTCTATGTCCTGTGAAACATAGCGAGCCCCCCCCTCTCGTGGTGACCATGGCTCTCTGCTCGAGTGATCGCGTCCGACAGCCCGGTCTATGGTAAAAGCCCGGCGTTGATGCTTGTCCGCCAACTAATTTATAAGAGAGGCCTTTCAGAAGGCGTGCACCAAAAAAGTTATAGAAAGTGGGACCCCCACCCACCCCCGCTCCCCCACCCCCAGATGTGGGGATCAAAAGTTCATCCAACAAGTTTGCAGAAATTGTCGATCCCCCCAATTCCACCCCCCCCCGAAGCGCCGAAAAGGGCCTTCTGCAGGAGCTGTAATGGAGCGGCCAGGTGACATGGGTTGGCTGATTGAGCACGCGCGTCTGTCTGTGTGTGTAGTGGGGAGCGGTGGTGCAGCGGTTAGCGCACTGCGCTACGAACCCAGCGACCCGGGTTCGATTCCCGCTCACGGCCAACACCCAGTGACGATTATCTGAACCGGTTCTGGGCCTCCCCTAGGTCGACTCAGCCTCAAATTAGTACCTGGTGCGATGTGTAAACATCGCCACTGGGGGAGACAAAGGCGGCCGGGCGTGGTGCTGACCACCCACCCTCTCGTGTACCGTGCCAGCCTTCATAGGTGCTACTCGGCTAACAGCGCTTGCCCCCACAGTCTGTTACAGGCTATACGGGGGATCTTTGTCTTTGTTTACTCGAGAAGCCATAAAATAAAAAAAAGCCGACAGGGGTTTGTGATTTGGAGGGGGGTTAAACTCAACCAAACAAACAAAAATACGCGTTGGAAACAGCTCCCAACATTTTTCACTCGGCATTTCTTGAAAAATGTGGACTCGATATAAAAAAGGTCAAATTCTACTATTCCTCGGTACATCATCATTACCGCTGTTATCAGTCAAACATCATTATCACCATCATTATCATCCATCAGCATCATTATCACCATCTATCCCCATCACCATCATCATCCATCACCATCACCATCATCATCCATCACCATCATCCATCACCATCATTATCATCATCCATCACCATCATTATCATCATCCATCATCATCAATCACCATCATTATCATCATCCATCACCATCATTATCATCCATCATTATCATCATCCATCATCATCATCTTCATCCATCACTATCATCATCATCATCATCATCCATCACTATCATTATCATCATCCATCATTATCATCATCATCAATCACCATCACCATCATCATCCATCACCATCATTATCATCATCCATCACCATCATTATCATCATCCATCATTACCATCATCCATCACCATCATTATCATCATCCATCACCATCATTATCATCATCCATCATTACCATCATCCATCACCATCATTATCATCATCCATCACCATCATTATCATCATCCATCACCATCATTATCATCATCCATCACCATCATCATCCATCACCATCATTATCATCATCCATCACCATCATTATCATCATCCATCACCATCATTATCCATCACCATCATTATCATGATCCATCACCATCATTATCATCATCCATCACCATCATTATCCATCACCATCATTATCATCATCACCATCATTATCATCATCCATCACCATCATTATAATCATCCATCACCATCATTATCATCATCCATCACCATCATCATCCATCACCATCATTACCATCATCCATTGCCATTATGATCATCTCTCCGGGATAGACTCCAATCGCTTCAGTGCGGGTTGGTGAAGAACGGGAGGGCGGTGAGACAAATATGTGTGGAGCATAGAACTCCATAAGTGCAGTACAACAACAGATGTTGCCATACTGTTACTTTACGGGCCCACTTAAATGGCTCCACGTAGCATCGCTGCCGTTCATCCGAGCACGATCACAACCAGAATCAGTATTGATACCGCAGGATGAATCCGATGAGCTATGAAGCTCTTGTTCGCAGACGTCCAGTAGTCGGTCACAGGTTCAAACCTCCCTGAGCTTCTAAGAGGTGGGGGGGGGGGGGGAACAGCGAGAGGCAGGACCGGTTCTGATATCACTCAGCCACTGCTGTTAGAACGTGAACTGGAATCGAACTCGGGTCACCGGCTTCATAGCGAAGCGCGCTCACCACTGCGCCCACCGCTCCTCTCCCATTGATTGAAAACCGGGCGGTCGTCATAGGCAGGCACTCGCTGTCTGTCCGCTGCGGGCGTGAGTGTCTGAGCGAAAGTTTCAGTTTTTCATTTCAGTTTGATTTATTTTGGTATAGCCATGTGAGCCATTCGGCTCTTGAATCGGGTTCAACCGCAACATACAAAAAAAAACATGAACAAGAAAAAACATCTTAAAGTGACTATGTGACTTTGTGCAAACGGAAAATCCAAGAAAAGACAGCAAAATGTTGCAGAAAAAGCACCGTACACCAACGCTGTGTGCAAAAATCCCAAGACAACTTAGATGAAGGCCATCAGTCTAACTCCGTACTACAACAAACAAACATGGCCAAACCAAAAAAAACGTTTTGCGAAATCACCAAAATAAAGCCATAAAAGCAATGTAACAACAGTGATCACAGGAACTGTGGCCGAATTTTCACAATAAACGACATTAAACAACATGTACCACCAAACCCTGTAGCCATAGATGGGCTGCATGAGTCACTCCACAACAGCAGGATTGTATGCACCTGGCGCCCGTGCAGTAGTAAACATCGCCACGACTACATATGTAGTAGCTCAGTTTAAAATGTAGGCTTTCGCGACCAATATTATTCATAATAAAGGTTTTTGGGTTAGATCGTCCGCCTCTAATCACTGCACCTGATATGAGTTAAGTGATGACGTCACCCTGCTGCTCTATATAAAACCGGGAGCAAGCGAGGGCTTTACCATTCTGGCGAATTGCCCGATGATGCTGGATGTATTTACCAGCGAAACGTCGTACTCAAACTGTAAATGTGGATTCACTCTTCAACACACCGGTGGGCTAAAGTAGTGAATTATTTGTCTTTTTGTCAACGTGACACTTTTTTTGCTGATTGGCCGTGTCGGGTGGTGGAGGGTTACGACACATTTATAAGTAAACGCGATCTATCTTCTTTGGTTCTTTCGGTAAAGTCACGTAGAATGAGAATAAAATAATAAATTGATAAAATAAAATAACACAATAATATTCTCACGACGTTGTCTGGTAGGACAGCGCTGTCCTACCAGACAGTCTCGTCCCTTCACCTGATGAAGGCCGCTTGTGTTGTGGCCGAAACGTCGTGAGAATATTATTGTGTTATTTTATTTTATCAATTTATTATTTTATTCTCATTCTACGTGACTTTACCGAAAGAACCAAAGAAGATGAATCATTGCAGTCACGAAAGCTTTAAATCGAAATTTAAACGCGATCTAACCCAAAAACATTTATGATGTATATGTAGTAGCTACTACTACATATGTACTACACATATGTAGTAGTAGCTGTTTGTGCTACGGGGATAATCCGACACTTGGGGGGAGGTGAGGCATCCCGATGACCACAGCACCACGCAGGTTACACCGCTACTGGCACTTGACCTACAAGGCTGTGAAGGCTACGCGGGACGTACGGGTGAGGATCTTTGCCTTTGTCTGAGTGTCGTGGCACTAAGCCCACGTGGACCCTGAGATTTGCGAACGCAGGCAGGCAGGCGGGCTGGGTTGACACGTGCTAAACTGTTTCCACATGCCACGATTGATTCCATCCACAGGCCGTTCCATCGCGACCGCCTTCGTGTCTTGTCCATCGACAAGACACGGGGCCACAGGTGCCTGAGGTGTCGCTCTGCGCGTCGTCTGTGGCTCAATTAGTACGTGCGTGTACGTGTGTTGTGTGTGTACGTGCGCGTGTGTGTACGTGTGCGCGTGTGTGTGTACGAGTGTGTGTGTACGTGTGTGTGTACGTGTGTTTGTACGTGTGTGTGTGTACGCGTGTGTGTACGTGTGTTGTGTGTGTGTACGTGTGTGTGTGTGCGTGTGTACGTGTGTGTACGCGTGTGTTGTGTGTGTACATTTGTGTGTGTGTGTGTACGCGTGTGTTGTGTGTGTGTACGTGTGTTTGTACGTGTGTGTGTACGCGTGTGTACGCGTGTGTGTGTGTACGTGTGTGTGTACGCGTTCTGTATTTTAAATTTCATACTTAACTTGCAATTTAACAATCTTTGAAATAGCGTAATCAACCAGACTATGCGTTAATTGTGTTTTGACCGACCGTCTGTGTTGCTTTATATGGTTTCCAAATTTTGCTAAACCCTGATTGTTTGGTATGCTTCTCTCTCTGTTGTACCCTGTTGTATCTGTGTTAGTTCCCCCCTACTTGGGTGTCTGTATATACATCTGGGGTTATGTGTTTCCCCTCTCTCGTAAATTTAGCTCTTCTGTACCTGATGATGGCTGCTTGTGTTGCAACCGAAACGTCGTACGCTATTGTTATTTTATTATTTTTTATTTATACGTGACTTTACCGAAAAAAAACAAAGAGTAATTCTTGCAGTCACGAAAGCTTCGAATCAAGTCTCAAGACGTTGGTCTTCATTCGAACGCGGCTTTATCGGTGGCCAAACTTCCAGCACGCACCGCCATCATCACCGCGGCTCACGCTCAAACAGGCGGAGGGAATGCTCAAAGACAATGATGGTGCATTGTCTTTGAGTTGTGCGCCTTTTGACGTCCTCTGGTCCAACACCATGTGAGACGAGGCTCTAATAAAAAGCTGTCTTGGGTGTGGACCAATCAATTTCAAGGACAGTGCCACATACATTATCAGAGTTGTTATTTTGTGTTTGCGTTCCGACCGCAGGTATTGTGGTCAATGTAAACATGACTCCTTGTAAAAAAAGGTGTCAGTTTTGTTGCCAGATAAAAGGGTAAAAAAACAATTATCAAAAGCACCGATGTTTGAATACAGGTCTCAGGTCACCCCGTGATGAACCGGGGCTCATACGAAGTAACAAAAAGAAAAGGGAATTTTATTTGATCTTAGGGGCCGTCCATAAATGACGTCACGCGATTTTAGACGATTTGTTTTATATCCCCCCCTCCTCTCCACCCCCTCGTCACACGGCGTCACAAAGAGTCAGACCCTACCCCTCAAATATGACGTCACAAAGCTCTGCTCCCACCCCCCAAAAATATATATATAAACCATGCTTCAAATCGCTTTAAACTATTGTCATTGTAGTGCGTATTTAATGTGGCGCTGCACTCTGATGTTGTAGGAGAAAACATTTATTAAAAAGTCAATTTAATTAAGTAGAACGTGTTGTCTATATTTATTTAAAGTTGCGCATTTTTACGTGACGTCACATATTTTTCAACCCCCCCCTCGTCACACATCGTCACAAACATCTGACCGCCCCCCCCCCCCAGGTGCATGACGTCATTTATGGACGGCCCCTGACGTGTGTGTGTGTGGTTAATGCAGTAATTAGATTCCTTGCTTAAAATGCTTACTCTATTTTGGGTGTTTGAACATTTTAACAAAACCTCCAGTTTTTATTTCCAGAAAAGTTGCGCATTTTGATGTGACGTCACACTTCTCAAACAACCCCCCCCCCCCCCCCGTCGTCACACATCGTCACAAATGTCTGACCCCACCCCTAGGTGCGTGACGTCATTTGTGTACGGCCCCTTTACCAGGTAAGGGCCCCACTAAAAAAGCTACGCAGCCATTTTTCAGAAGCGACCCTGCCTATCGGAAACGATGGCTGAACGAAGTGGCGGCTTCGCCTATCATCACCACGTGGACATTTAGAGAAGCAACCCAAATACTCGCGTGACGGCGATTCTAAACGCGGTGGAGGGAAAAAGGCTGGAGGAACCCTGAGAAAAATCCACGCGACCACGGGGAGAGAGCGAGGAAGACGCAGACTCAACATGTACAGCAGAAGGCGTCAGGGTCAGGATCGAACCCACGACCTCCTGCATACCAGGCGAGGTGGTTAACATCTCCTAGCCACTGTGGTGATGATGATGAGAGAGAGAGAGACACCGCAAATTTCAAATCTATAGCAGGCGTCAGTGTCGAGATCGAACCCACGACCTCCTGCATAACAGGCTCGGTAGTTAACATTTCCTGGCCACCGTGACGACAAAGATCCCCCGTATAGGCTTAACAGACTGTTGGGGCAAGTGCTGATAACAAGTGGTACCTATGAAGGCCGGCACGGCACGCGAGGGGTTAGGTGGCCAGCACCACGCCAATGTTTACACACGAGACCAGGAACTAATTTGTGGCTAAGTTGACCTAGGGAAGGCCCACAACTGGTTCAGATAACCGTCGCTGGTGTTGGGCCATGAGGAGGAATCGAACTTGGGTCGCCGGGTTCGTAGCGCAGCGCGCGAACGCCACTCCCGTCAGCTACCCACAACACAATTCCATAGCCAACCGGGCACACAACATCCAGTATACATCTCGCTGCCGGGGTGGTAGGAGGGAGTCCGTGTCGACTGATTTCAGGTGCCACGTGCTCACTCACTGAATTCGTTCGCATGCTGCTGCCACTGCGGCTAGTTGCTGCTGCTGTTGCTTGCTGCTACTACCTACTGCTGCTGTAGTTGCTGCTGCTGCTGTTGCTTGCGTGCTGCTACTACGTACTGCTGCTGTAGTTGCTGCTACTACCTACTGCTGCTGTAGTTGCTGCTGCTACCTACTGCTGCTGTAGTTGCTGCTACTAATTACTGCTGCTGTAGTTGCTGCTGCTGCTGTTGCTTGCGTGCTGCTACTACATACAGCTGCTGTAGTTGCTGCTGCTGTTGCTTGCGTGCGGCTACTACCTACTGCTGCTGTAGTTGCTGCTGCTGTTGCTTGCTTTCTGCTACTACCTACTGCTGCTGTAGTTGCTGCTACTACCTACTGCTGCTGTAGTTGCTGCTGTTGCTGTTGCTTGCGTGCTGCTACTACCTACTGCTGATGTAGTTGCTGCTGCTGTAGTTGCTGCTACTACCTACTGCTGCTGTAGTTGCTGCTGCTGCTGCTGTTGCTTGCTGCTACTACCTACTGCTGCTGTAGTTGCTGCTGCTGCTGTTGCTTGCTGCTACTACCTACTGCTGCTATAGTTGCTGCTGTTGCTGTAGTTGCTGCTACTACCTACTGCTGCTGTAGTTGCTGCTGCTGCTGTTGCTTGCTGCTACTACCTACTGCTGCTGTAGTTGCTGCTGCTGCTGTTGCTTGCTGCTACTACCTACTGCTGCTGTAGTTGCTGCTGTTGCTGTTGCTTGCTGCTACTACGTACTGCTGCTGTAGTTGCTGCTGCTGCTGTTGCTTGCTGCTACTACCTACTGCTGCTGTAGTTGCTGCTGCTGCTGTTGCTTGCGTGCTGCTACTACCTACAGCTGCTGTAGTTTCTGCTGCTGCTGTTGCTTGCTTGCTGCTACTACATACAGCTGCTGTAGTTTCTGCTGCTGCTGCTGCTGTAGTTGCTGCTACTACCTACAGCTGCTGTAGTTGCTGCTGTTGCTGTTGCTTGCTGCTACTACCTACTGCTGCTGTAGTTGCTGCTGCTGCTGTTGCTTGCTGCTACTACCTACTGCTGCTGTAGTTGCTGCTGCTGCTGTTGCTTGCGTGCTGCTACTACCTACAGCTGCTGTAGTTTCTGCTGCTGCTGTTGCTTGCTTGCTGCTACTACCTACTGCTGCTGTTGCTGTTGCTTGCTTAATGCTACTACCTACTGCTGCTGTAGTTGCTGCTACTAATTACTGCTGCTGTAGTTGCTGCTGCTGCTGTTGCTTGCGTGCTGCTACTACATACAGCTGCTGTAGTTTCTGCTGCTGCTGTAGTTGCTGCTACTACCTACAGCTGCTGTAGTTGCTGCTGCTGCTGTTGCTTGCTGCTACTAATTACTGCTGCTGTAGTTGCTGCTGCTGCTGTTGCTTGCTGCTACTACCTACTGCTGCTGCTGTTGCTTGCTGCTACTACCTACTGCTGCTGTAGTTGCTGCTACTACCTACAGCTGCTGTAGTTGCTGTTGCTACCTACTGCTGCTGTAGTTGCTGCTGCTGCAGTTGCTTGCGTGCTGCTACTACCTACAGCTGCTGTAGTTGCTGCTGCTGCTGCTGTTGCTTGCGTGCTGCTACTACCTACAGCTGCTGTAGTTGCTGCTGCTGCTGTTGCTTGCTTGCTGCTGCCTTCTTACTACTGCTACTTGCTGCTGCTGCTTGCTGCTACGACTGCTGCTGCTGCTTTCTTACTGCTGCTCAGCACGGTCGTACGCTGAGTGACCGGCTTTTTGTGTGTGTGTATTGTTTGGTTATTTGGCAAAAGCAGAACTCCGGGAGAGTTGTGATTTGTTGTTGACTTTTTCTGTCTGCTGCTCCCGGACAAGTTCTGCTGACGGCGCTGGGATTCGCTCCACAGTCACCACCGCTGAGGCCGTTTGGAATTCTTTTTGGGGATTTGCGTTGCTTGTTACGACCCACAAGGCTCCTCCGGCTCTCCCACGTGGCTCGAAGCCCGACGTTTTGCAACACACCGCGGCCCCGGGAGCTTCTTCTTCAGGAGCTGAAGTAAGCCCACGCGAATCGCGGGTCTCGTCGTCAAAGGCAAAGACACAGATTCCCCGTGAAGCCTTTAACAGACTGTTGGGCCAAGTGCTGTTAGCGAGTAGCACCTACGAATGTCGGTATGTCACGTGAGGCGATGGGTGGCCAGCACCACGCCCGGCCGCCTTTGTCTCCCCAGTGGCGATGTTTACACACCGCACCAGGTGCTCATTTGAGGCTGAGTCGACCTAGGGGAGGCCCAGAACCGATTTGAATAATCAATCGTCGCCGGTGTTGGTGGCCGTGAGCGGGAATCGAATCCGGGTCTCTGCGGGGGTCCGTATCGCAGTGTAGCGCTAACCGGTGCGCCACCGCTCCCCCCCCACCCACCCAAACGTCACCACCACCACGACCATATGCATTTAGATCTTCCCCTTGTTACACAATTGGCACATCTTCAATAACGTCTCCTAGTAAAATGTTTGTTTTGTTATATTAATAATAATTTCACCTCGTAACGTGCAGAACTTCGCTCTCCTGTCGTAGAGACAGAGAGAGGTGGGGCTGTGGTTGGGGGATGATTCAGAGGAACCACAGCCACGCAAAGTTGGGGCGGCGGAGCGGAGCGGGGGGGAGGGCGGTGGGTGCCAAACCCTTTCCCGAGCTCTGCGGTCCTCTGCGTGCGAAGGTGGTGTCATCGGCAGCCAACGCGCCAGCTGTTCACGTGTTGCGCGGGAGGAAAACCCGCTGTCGTCGACCGGAGCACCCGGAGGGAAAAAGCCCCGCAAAAGGCGCGCGTGCGAGGGAGAAACACTCGATCCCAGTGTTCGTCGGAGGGGGTGAAGGGGTGAAGGAGAAGCGGGGGTGGGAGGGGGGGAAGGGACACTT
>NC_133730.1:5733361-5818456 GCF_048934315.1 Petromyzon marinus
TATCGTACGTTCCTATTGATTGTTGCTGTAACGTTCTGATCACGTGCCCCTACTGGACATCGGTGCTAGATTTGAAGCTTTCGTGACTGCAAGGATCCATACTCTTTGGTTCTATTCGGTAAAGTCACGTCGTGATTTTTGTTGTTTCATTTTTTTACCTACGTGACTTTACCGAATAGAACCAAAGAGCATGGACATCGGTGATGAAGAGCTCTATAGCTCATCGGATTTCTCCAGTATGAATAAATACTGTGATTCTGATACACAGGCTTTCCTCGATCCACTGCTGGATGGGATGAACCCCCATTCGCCCCCTTATCTGCTAACGCTCTCTCACAACCGCAGAACCGGCATTCAGCGTTGAAACAAAGCGAGACGTTTATTTCACTCCGTACTTTTATTTTTTTTATTTCAGCGGGTAAGGCCCAACTTGAGCTGCGTAAATATTTGTCGGGAGCGACATGGGCATCACGGACGATAGCTCAACGAAGTGGTGGCTTGTCATCGTGTGGAAATGTATCGCAGGCGAATACTCTAAACGCGTGATGTTGATTCTAAATGTGGAGGGGGAAAAGAACTGCAGTGCCCGCAGATAAAAAAAAATCTACGGGACCACGGGGGAGAGAGAGACACGCAAACTCCAAATATACAGCAACAGGCGTCGTTAGGGTCGGGATCGAACCCACGACCTCCCGTATACCAGGCGAGGTAGTTAACATCTCCAAGCCACCGTGATGATGATGAAAGAGAGAGAGACACGCAAACTCCAAATATACAGCAGCAGGCGTCGTCAGGGTCGGGATCGAACCCACGACCTCCTGTACACCCGGCGAGGTAGTTAACATCTCCTAGCCACCGTGGCTTGAGACGTAAGACGGGGGCCACGTGTCTGTGCGTGGGGTGGGGGGGAAGGGGGGACCCGAGGGGGGCCCCGCCCATCCGCCCGGTCTCAAGGTCAAGGTCACGAAGGTCGCGCTTCTGTAAAATCCATCTGGAAGGAACAAAATTCCGAAGGCGGAGGCCGCTCATCAGACGTCGCGCGGCACCACCATCCCTGCTCACTCCGCCTTGCGACTCCCCCGACCACTCCATTACCCCTCGCTGAAGGTCTTCCCGCGACTATTTTTGGGGGGTTTATAGAACCGAGGTCATCGTGAGCCCCTTTCCCTCTCACGGCCAAAGTCGGAAACATTCCCCTCTTAGCACCCCCCCCCACCCCCCGCACACACACCAAAGACAAAGATCCACCGCGTAATCTTTACAGCCTGTTGGTGGCAAGTGCCGTGAGCGAGTAGCAGCACCTATCAGTTTAGCACGTAGGCTTTCGCGACCAATATCATCCATAATAGAGGTTTTTGGGTTAGATCGCGTAGATATACGTAAATATACGCGATCTAACCCAAACACCTTTTTTATGGAGCAGCACCTATGAAGGCCGGCACGGTAGGTCGCCAGCACCACGCCCGGCCGCCTTTGTCTCCCGAGTGGCGATGTTTACACACCGCGCCAGGTGCTCGTTTGAGGCTGAGTCGATCTAGAGGAGGGCCCATGACCGGTTCATGAATCGTCACCGGGTTTTGGTGGCTGTGAGCGGGAATCGAACTCGGGCGGCCGGGTTCGTAGCGCAGCGTAGCGCTGACCCGCTACACTACCGCTCCCCGCACACTCACACACACAGACACACACAACAACAACCGTCATTCGCCACTAAGTTGCGGTGACGTCACCACGACGCTTGTGCCAGACCATGTGCACCTTGAGGCCACGTGAAGTGTCGAACGCCCGCTGGCAGGAGGTCACGGGGCAGACCAATATGCCACAGGTCGACTGACTGAGACGAGTGGCTAATGCACCACCTGTGCCCCCTACTATGCCAACTTGCTGTGCTTTAGCCACCCGGCGCTCATTGTTGTGAGCCTCCAACTTCCCAGAGGCGTCTTTCACGAGCCTCCTCCACAGAGGCCGATCTTGACACCGCTGGTACCAGTCATCGGCAAGTCCACTCAGCTCCACGTCCTCCTGTACCACATCACTCCATCTCTTCTCTAGCCCGTGCCGCGCCCGCCTAGCCCCCTCGATCCGGCCGAACAAAAGCTGTTTCGGCATGCGGTGGCTGGGCATGCGGGCTACCCAGCCAACGCAGCCCCGCCTGCCGGAGGAGCTCACCGATGAGACTTTGCACAGATCTTTCAAGGATTTGTGAGCTCCTCACAATCCAGCCTGGTTAAACCCAGAGAGACACACAGACACACACAGACACACTGCCTGTCGCGTGGATTTTTCTCCCAGGACCTCCGGTGTGCCCCCCACCCCCCTCCGCGCTAATCAACAGCGTCACGCGTCTCGAGTATTTATTTGGCTGCTGCCACGGATTTCCACACGGTGATCATAAGCCACTTCGTTGGGAGCTCATCTCGTTTGTGATCGCCGGGTCGCTTCTGAAAAAAAGTGCCGTGCAGTTCAGCTGGGCCTTACCTGGGAAAATACAAATATTCTTGGTTCTTTCGGTAAAGTCACGTAGATAGAAAAAACAAATAAAAAATAAATATAATTTTTAATCAAAATAATAGGGTTTTTCCCCTTTTTTCTGGCAACAAAACTGAAACCTTTTTTTTTAAAGGATTGCTGTTTACTGCATAAACCACAATACCTGCAGTCAAAATGCAAACAAAATACACGCTATGATAATATGATGCATTGTCCTTGAAACTGATTGGTCCACACCAAGGGACGGCTTTCTTTTGAGCCTCGACCCAATTGGTGCTCGACCAGATGACGCCAAAAGGCGTTACTTGAAAACAAAAGCAAAAAAAACTTCACGACGTTTCGATCGCAACACGAGCGATAAAATCGATCACGATTCGAAGCTTTCGTGACTGCAGGAATCCATCCTCCTTTGGTTCTTTCGGTAAAGTCACGTGGGCAGAAGGAAAAATAATAACAGATCACGTGACGTTTCGATCGCAACACAAGCGACCGTCATCGGGTGGAACAGATACGGCAGGAGAACTGCTGAAATAATTGCGATCGAAACGTCGTGATTAATTATTATTATTATTATTTTTATTTCTTCCTACGTGGCTTTTACCGAAAGAACCACAGAGTATGGTAAAATCAACTAAAATAAAATCAGACTCCACGGGAGGTTCGCTGTCGGGCTAAGCGTGGCTATGATTTATTGCATTGTACAAGTCGAATGAGAAATATTAATTTGGGAGGAATTCGATTAGCTTTGAAGCTCTGTTTCAGTTTCTTTTTAAGGGGGGGGGGGGGCAGTTGTTACAGCGACACCAAAAAATAAATGTGTTAACAATGGAAAAACATGAGAATAAGTGTTCTGTTCTACCTGGATTTGAAACTTTCGTGATTGCAGGACTCGATAATCTTTGGTTCTTGCGGTGAATTCTAGATTTGAAGCTTTCGTGACTGCAAGGATCCATACTCTTTGGTTCTATTCGGTAAAGTCACGTAGGTAAAAATAAAATAACAAAAAATCACGACGTTTTGGTCCACAACACAAGTGGCAGGTGAAGGGACTGGACTGTCCAGAGGACAGCGTTGGACAGTCCAGTCCCTGCACCTGATGAAGGCCACTTGTGTTGTGGCCGAAACGTCGTGATTTTTTGTTATTTCATTTTTACCTTCGTGACTTTACCGAATAGAACCAAAGAGTATCTTGCGGTCAAGTCACGTTAGTATTTTTTCTACCTACCTACGTGACTTTACCTAAAGAACCAAAGTGTAATGAGTGTTTTACCCCTTTCTGGAAATAAAAACTGGAGGTTTTGTTAAAATGTTCAAACACCCAAAATAGATTCTAGATTTAAAGCTTTCGTGACTGCTAGGATCCATACTCTTTGGTTCTATTGGGTAAAGTCACGTAGGTAAAAAATAAAATAACAAAAAATAACAAAAAATCACGACGTTTCGGCCACTACACAAGCGGCCTTCATCAGGTGAAGGGACAAGACTGTCTGGAGGACAGCGCTGGAGTGGAAGAAGCCACGCTTAGATCACGAAATTTAAGCTGTGTTAGAGCTTTTAACAGACAACGGGACAAGAAGTCGCAACTCATCGAGACGCTGACCTTCCTCAAAAGATGCCGCGATCACAAGCCCGTGGTCTTCTTCTTCTTCTTCTCACACAGCTTAAAGGTCGTGATCTAAGCGTGGCTTCTTCCACTCCAGCGCTGTCCTCCAGACAGGTTCGTCCCTTCACCTGATGAAGGCCGCTTGTGTTGTGGCCGAAACGTCGTGATTTTTTGTTATTTTTTGTTATTTTATGTTCACCTACGTGACTTTACCCAATAGAACCAAAGAGTATGGACCGAAAATAGAGTGAACATTTTAAGCCAGGAATCTAATTACTGCATTAACCATACACACACGTCAGGGGCCGTCCATAAATGACGTCACGCACTTTGGGTGGGGTCAGATAATTGTGACGATGTGTGATGAGGGGGGATCAAAAATATGTGACGTCACGTAAAAATGCGCAACTTTAAATGAATATAGACAATTAAATAGACTTTTTAATAAATGTTTTCTCCTACAACATCAGAGTGCAGCGCCACATTAAATACGCAACTACAATGACAACAATAGTTTAAAGCGATTTGAAGCATGTTTTATATATTTATTTAGGGGGGACGGGCGCAGAGCTTTGTGACGTCATATTTGAGGGGGGGGGTCTGACTTTTTGTGACGCCGTGTGACGGGGGGGGGGGGGTCAAAAATCGTCCAAAATCGCGTGACGTCATTTATGGACGGCCCCTTACGTGTGTTGAACATGCAAACAAACACGTGGCTCTGATAATAATCGATGATGCATTGCCTCTGAAATCGATTGGCCCACACCAGAGACAGCGGCGGCCTTCTCCATGGCCTAGTCTCACCACCAGTGTCAGACCGAGAAAACAACGCCACAAGGCGACCAGTACAAGGACAATGCCACACGCATCAGAGCGTTCATAGCTCGGGGTGGGGGAGGTGAGGGGTGAGCAGCAGCTGTATCATGGGATAACCTTTTTGGCCAGTAACAAAGTGTGAATAATAATAATAATAAGAAGCGGTTTTACCCTTTTCTGGAAATCAAAGCGGAGTTGTGTTAAGATCCTTTTTTTTCATAATAAAGGTTTTTGGGTTAGATCGCGTTTATTTATAAATGTGTCGTAACCCTCCACCACCCGACACGGCCAATCAGCATCTAACCCAAAAACCTTTATTATGAAAAATATTGGTCGCGAAAGCCTACGTGTTAAATTGTGTTAAGATGTTCAAACACCCGAAATCGAGTCAACATTTTGCAAGGAATTAAGTTATTGCATTAGCCACACAAGCGGTACACGTGGTGAGCATGCAAACAGACACGCTTCTGATAATAATACTGTGTAGGAACCTCCTGGTTACTACACCACCAGCCCACAGGGGATTATTGTGTCCGTCTGTCCGTCGTGCATCCAAAAATGGGAGGGGTGGGGCTGGGTGGAGAGGGGAGGGTGGGGAGGGGCTGGGTGGGGAGGGAGGGGCTGGGTGGGGAGGGGAGGGGAGGGTGGGGAGGGTGGCAGGGGCTGGGTGGGGAGGGGCTGGGTGGGGAGGGTGGGGCTGGGTGGGGAGGGACTGGTCACCCCGTG
This sequence comes from Petromyzon marinus, assembly GCF_048934315.1. Taxonomy (NCBI): domain Eukaryota; kingdom Metazoa; phylum Chordata; class Hyperoartia; order Petromyzontiformes; family Petromyzontidae; genus Petromyzon; species Petromyzon marinus. The sequence goes on from NC_133730.1 coordinate 5,738,994, forward strand.
GTGCCCTTATAAAACTCAACGTTTAACCTACTCACGCCAGCTTGTGCCCGCCCTCACAGTCGGGCATATTGTGCTGAACACACCACGTGGTGGTGCCGCCGTTGTTGTTAACCCTGGCCATTGACCGAGCAACCCAACGTTCCTACCAGCTCCCTCCGCAGGAGAATGTGTTACATGACGCATTGTCTACGCCAGAGACAAGCAGCCTTCTTAGACAACGACGCCACACAACGCCACACAATAGGCGACACCAACACCACAGACAGGGGTGCTGGAGATCAAGCCAAGTAAGCCATTGAAAATAAAAATTAGATCCGTTTCACAGGTAAGCAGGCTTTCGCGACCAATATCATCCATAATACAGGGTTGTTGTTTCGGGTTAGATCACGTTAATAGAGAAATGCTCCGTTAAAGCTGCCACCACTCGGTGGCGAAACGTCGTACTCAGGTTGTTAATGTTGTGGCTCTCCATCAGACCGGTTTGCTGTACTAGTACACTACACTATACACTACACTATCATACACTACACTATATACTACACCATACACTACACTACACACTACTATACCACTATACTACGCTATACACTACACTATACACTACGAAACACTTCACTATACACTACACTATTACACTACTAGTACACTACATTATACACTACACTATACACTAGTGCTTTACACTACACTATACACTACACTATACACTACACTATACACTACACTACATTATACACTATATTATACACTACACTATACACTACACTATTACACTAAACTATACACTACTCTACCACTATACTATACTATACACTACACTGTACACTACACTATTACACTACACTATACACTACTAGTACACTACACTATACACTACTATACACTACACTATACACTACTATACCACGTTACTACACTATACACTACACTATACACTACTATACACTACACTATACACTACACTATTACACTACACTATACACTACTATACCACTATACTACACAATACACTACACTATACACTACACTATAAACTACTAGTACACTACACTATACACTAGTATACACTACACTGTACACTACTATACCACGTTGCTACACTATACTCTACACTACAGTATACACTACTATACACTACACTATACACTACACTATTACACTACACTATACACTACTATACCACTATACTACACTATACACTTCAATTGGCATGTTCTGTTCACGTGACAAACCTCACTAATTGGCTGTGTCGGGTGGTGGCGGATTTAACGACACACATTTTTAAATTGACGCGATCCAACCCAAAAGAAAACCCACCTGTATTATGAATAAATAGACACGAACAAAGTGTACTAGCACACACAAAATCAACATTAACGATGCAGTATAACTACAGCGCGAGTTACGTAAGGGGCCGTCCATAAATGACGTCACGCACCTAGGGTGGGGGGGGGGGGTCAGACATTTGTGACGATGTGTGACGAGGGTGTTGAGAAATGTGACGTCACGTAAAAATGCGCAACTTTAAATTAATATAGACCACACGTTCTACTTAATTAAATAGACTTTTTAGTAAATGTTTTCTCCTACAGCATCAGAGTGCAGCGCCACATTAAATACGCACTACAATGACAATTGTTTAGTACACACACAGTATACACATAGTACACACACAGAGTACACCACACAGTATACACACAGTACACACACACACAGAGTACACCACACAGCATACACACAGTACACACACACACAGAGTACACCACACAGCATACACACAGTACACACACAGAGTACACCACACAGTATACACACAGTACACACACACATAGTACACCACACAGTATACACACAGTACACACACAGAGTACACCACACAGTATACACACAGTACACACACAGAGTACACCACAGTATACACACAGTACACACACAGAGTACACCACACAGTATACACACACAGTACACCACACAATATACACACAGTATACACACAGTACACACACAGAGTACACCACACAGAATACACACAGTACACACACACACAGAGTACACCACACAGAATACACACAGTACACACACAGAGTACACCACACAGTATACACACAGTACACACACACACAGAGTACACCACACAGAATACACACAGTACACACACACAGTATACACACACAGAGTACACCACACAGTACACACACACACAGTTCACATACACACAGAGTACACCACACAGTATACACACAGTACACGCACACAGAGTACACCACAGTATACACACAGTACACACACAGAGTACACCACACAGTATACACACACAGTACACCACACAGTATACACACAGTATACACACAGTACACACACAGAGTACACCACACAGAATACACACAGTACACACACACACAGAGTACACCACACAGAATACACACAGTACACACACAGAGTACACCACACAGTATACACACAGTACACACACACACACAGAGTACACCACACAGAATACACACAGTACACACACACAGTATACACACACAGAGTACACCACACAGTACACACACACACAGTTCACATACACACAGAGTACACCACACAGTATACACACAGTACACACACGCAGAGTACACCACACAGTATACACACACAGAGTACACCACACAGTACACACACAGTACTCACACACAGAGTACACCACACAGAATACACACAGTACACACACAGAGTACACCACACAGTATACACACACAGAGTACACCACACAGAATACACACAGTACACACACACAGAGTACACCACACAGTATACACACACAGAGTACACCACACAGTACACACACACAGTACACACACACAGTATACACACACAGAGTACACCACACAGTACACACACACACAGTTCACATACACACAGAGTACACCACACAGTATACACACAGTACACACACGCAGAGTACACCACACAGTATACACACACAGAGTACACCACACAGTACACACACAGTACTCACACACAGAGTACACCACACAGAATACACACAGTACACACACAGAGTACACCACACAGTATACACACACAGAGTACACCACACAGAATACACACAGTACACACACACAGAGTACACCACACAGTATACACACACAGAGTACACCACACAGTACACACACACAGTACACACACACAGAGTTCACCACACAGTATACACGCACAGAGTACACCACACAGAATACACACAGTACACACACACACAGAGTACACCACACAGAGTACACCACACAGTACACACACACACAGAGTACACCACACAGTATGCACACAGTACACACACACAGAGTACACCACACAGTATACACACAGTACACATAGACACAGAGTACACCACACAGTATACACACAGTACACACACAGAGTACACCACACAGAATACACACAGTACACACACACAGAGTACACCAAAACAGAATACACACAGTACACACACAGAGTACACACACACCCACAGTGCATACACAGAGAGTACACCACGCAGTATACACACAGTACACACACACACAGAGTAAACACACACAGTATACACACAGTACACACACACAGAGTACACCACACAGTATACACACAGTACACACACAGAGTACACCACATAGTACACACACACAGAGTACACCACACAGTATACACACAGTACACACACACAGAATACACCACACAGTATACACACACAGAGTACACCACACAGTACACACATACAGAGTACACCACACAGAATACACACAGTACACACCCAGAGTACACCACACAGTATACACACTGCACACACACACAGAGTACACCACACAGAATACACACAGTACACACAAACAAAGAGTACACCATACAGTATACACACACTAGACACACAGAGTACACCACACAGAATACACACAGTATACACACACACACAGAGTACACCACACAGAGTACACCACACAGTACACACGCCCACAGAGTACACCACACAGTACACACACACATACAGAGTACACCACACAGTATACACAGAGTACACACACACAGAGTACACCACAGTATACACACAGCACACACACACAGAGTACACCACGCAGAATACACACAGTACACACACAGAGTACACCACACTATACACAGTATACATACACAGAGTACACCACAGTATATACACACACACAGAGTACACCACACAGTACACACACAGTACTCACACACAGAGTACACCACACAGAATACACACAGTACACACACAGAGTACACCACACACTATACACACACAGAGTACACCACACAGAATACACACAGTACACACACACAGAGTACACCACACAGTATACACACACAGAGTACACCACACAGTACACACACACAGTACACACACACAGAGTTCACCACACAGTATACACGCACAGAGTACACCACACAGAATACACACAGTACACACACACACAGAGTACACCACACAGAGTACACCACACAGTACACACACACACAGAGTACACCACACAGTATGCACACAGTACACACACAGAGTACACCACACAGTATACACACAGTACACATAGACATAGAGTACACCACACAGTATACACACAGTACACACACACAGAGTACACCACACAGAATACACACAGTACACACCCAGAGTACACCACACAGTATACACACTGCACACACACACACAGAGTACACCACACAGAATACACACAGTACACATAAACAAAGAGTACACCATACAGTATACACACACTACACACACACAGAGTACACCACACAGAATACACACAGTATACACACACACAGAGTACACCACACAGAGTACACCACACAGTACACACGCCCACAGAGTACACCACACAGTACACACACACATACAGAGTACACCACACAGTATACACAGAGTACACACACACAGAGTACACCACAGTATACACACAGCACACACACACAGAGTACACCACGCAGAATACACACAGTACACACACAGAGTACACCACACTATACACAGTATACATACACAGAGTACACCACAGTATATACACACACACAGAGTACACCACACAGTACACACACAGTACTCACACACAGAGTACACCACACAGAATACACACAGTACACACACAGAGTACACCACACAGTATACACACACAGAGTACACCACACAGAATACACACAGTACACACACACAGAGTACACCACACAGTATACACACACAGAGTACACCACACAGTACACACACACAGTACACACACACAGAGTTCACCACACAGTATACACGCACAGAGTACACCACACAGAATACACATAGTACACACACACACAGAGTACACCACACAGAGTACACCACACAGTACACACACACACACAGAGTACACCACACAGTATGCACACAGTACACACACACAGAGTACACCACACAGTATACACACAGTACACATAGACACAGAGTACACCACACAGTATACACACAGTACACACACACAGAGTACACCACACAGAATACACAAAGTACACACACACAGAGTACACCAAAACAGAATACACACAGTACACACACACAGAGTACACACACACCCACAGTGCATACACAGAGAGTACACCACGCAGTATACACACAGTACACACACACACACAGAGTAAACACACACAGTATACACACAGTACACACACACAGAGTACACCACACAGTATACACACAGTACACACACAGAGTACACCACATAGTACGCACACACAGAGTACACCACACAGTATACACACAGTACACACACACAGAATACACCACACAGTATACACACACACAGAGTACACCACACAGTACACACATACAGAGTACACCACACAGAATACACACAGTACACACCCAGAGTACACCACACAGTATACACACTGCACACACACACACAGAGTACACCACACAGAATACACACAGTACACACAAACAAAGAGTACACCATACAGTATACACACACTACACACACACAGAGTACACCACACAGAATACACACAGTATACACACACACAGAGTACACCACACAGAGTACACCACACAGTACACACGCCCACAGAGTACACCACACAGTACACACACACATACAGAGTACACCACACAGTATACACAGAGTACACACACACAGAGTACACCACAGTATACACACAGCACACACACACAGAGTACACCACGCAGAATACACACAGTACACACACAGAGTACACCACACTATACACAGTATACATACACAGAGTACACCACAGTATATATACACACACACAGAGTACACCACACAGTACACACACAGAGAGTACACCACATTATACACACAGTATACACACACAGAGTACACCACAGTATACACACAGTACACAAATAGTATACTAGTACCCGATTGGCATGTCTTGTTAACGTGACGAACCTCACCAATTCGCAGTGTCGGGCGATGGATGGCGGCGGGTTTAAGGACACGTCTTTTTTTTAAATAACTTCCGTTGTGGATATAATAAAATAACTTTATATATCGAGGGCCGCAGAGCTTGGAACATCGTTGCTTGCTCGCCTTCCTCCATCACAGACAAGGGGTCAACACGGGGCCCGTTAGAAACATCTCGAAATAAGCCTGCGATTATCTCGTTCGAGAGCTTGCGCGCTGGAAACTGCTGTTGGTATTTTGTTTTTCTTGTGCAATCAACTTCCTTGTAACATTCCCGTGAAGAAATGAAACTCAGGATGGCGTCCTTCAAAAAATCTGGAAGCAATTGCTCTCGCAATAATCTTTGCGTCGTTCGGAATTACCGGGCAGGATATATTGTCCTCTCTCTATATTTTTATTTCTTTGTAGCTTTAAATATTGCACGTAGGAACCTTTATTTGTCTTCATTCGAATGATAACAACAATAGCATGTATATATAAATATGTATAATGCAAAAGTTCGCTAAATAATCATCGCCACATTTCGATGGGATTGAGTATGCACGATACGTGGGAGCGCTTCGGGGCTTAAGGGAATTTTCATTCGTGATATAAACGTCGCTGGATTAAACCTCTGGGTGCGTTAGAGGATAAATAGTGCCGTCCATGCATTACCAATTAGGATTTTGCATTTTATACGTAAAAAAATATATATATTTTATTGAACCTTTCTCATATTTTCTCTCCGCCCACCAGCTTATCGCAAGCCTGCGACCACGTGTTAATTGCTCGCACCTGTCCCCCGGCCCGCGGAAGTAGATACCAGAGAGCTACCACCGACATTCTTTCTTCTATTGAACACGTAGTAGGGCTTCGCGACCAATGTCATACATTATGCAGGTTTTCTTTTGGGGGGCCGTCCATAAATGACGTCACGCAACTGGGGGGGAGGGGGTGGGGGGGTGGTCAGACATTTGTGACGATGTGTGACGAGGGGGGGGGGCGGGGGTTGAGAAATGTGACGTCACGTAAAAATGCGCAACTTTAAATAAATACAGACAACACGTTCTACTTAATTAAATAGACTTTTTAATAAATGTTTTCTCCTACAACATCAGAGTGCAGCGCCGCATTGAATACGCAACTACAATGACAATAGTTTAAAAGCGATTTGAAGCATGTTTTATTTATTTTTTGGGGGGGAAGGGCAGAGCTTTGTGACGTCATATTTGAGGGGGGGTCCCTGACTCTTTGTGACGCCGTGTGACGACGGGGGGGGGGGGGGGAGGGGGTCAAAAATCGTACAAAATCGCATGACGTCATTCATGGACGGACAGTCCCTTGGGTTACATCTCGTCAATATGAATGCGTCGCCAAAATCGATGGTGAAGGGTTCGTCACGCAAACAGAACGTGGCCAAATTGTTACGGGCACAGCGCACCGGTGCAAATGTTGCGGGTTTGACCCTCCCAACACGCGAACCGGTGCCGCTGTGCTCGTAACGAATTAGCCACGTTCTGTTTGCGTGACGGACCCCTCGCGATTTGGCCGCGTCGGCCCCTGTACTGTTGCATCCCTTCTGCGAGTCAAAGTGAACGCAGGAAACCACAGTGGCGGTGACGTCACCACGGCGCTCGTGCCAGGCTGGGTGCACTTCGAGGCCGCCACGTGAGGTTGTCGAAGGCTCGCTGCTACTGCTGGCAGGCGAGGACCTCAGGTGGTGCCCTCGGGTTGACTGCTGTGCCAGGCTAGGTGCTGCAGGAGGAGGTCACGGGACAGACCCCAGGTGGTGCCATGGGTTGACTGCTGTGCCAGGCTAGGTGCTGCAGGAGGTCACGGGACAGACCCAGGTGGTGCCACGGGTTGGTTTAGGTGCCAGGCTAGGTGCAGGAGGAGGTCACGGGACAGACCCCAGGTGGTGCCATGGGTTGACTGCTGTGCCAGGCTAGGTGCAGCAGGAGGTCACGGGACAGACCCCACGTGGTGCCATGGGTTGACTGCTGTGCCAGGCTAGGTGCAGGAGGAGGTCACGGGACAGACCCACGTGGTGCCATGGGTTGACCGCTGTGCCAGGCTATGTGCAGGAGGAGGTCACGGGACAGACCCCAGGTGGTGCCATGGGTTGACTGCTGTGCCAGGCTAGGTGCTGCAGGAGGTCACGGGACAGACCCCAGGTGGTGCCATGGGTTGACTGCTGTGCCAGGCTAGGTGCAGGAGGAGGTCACGGGACAGACCCACGTGGTGCCATGGGTTGACTGCTGTGCCAGGCTATGTGCAGGAGGAGGTCACGGGACAGACCCCAGGTGGTGCCATGGGTTGACTGCTGTGCCAGGCTAGGTGCAGCAGGAGGTCACGGGACAGACACAGGTGGTGCCATGGGTTGACTGCTGTGCCAGGCTAGGTGCAGGAGGAGGTCGTGGTACAGACCCCAGGTGGTTCCATGGGTTGGTTCAGGTGCCAGGCTAGGTGCAGGAGGTCATGGGACAGACACAGGTGGTGCCATGAGTTGACTGCTGTGCCAGGCTAGGTGCAGCAGGAGGTCACGGTACAGACCCCAGGTGGTGCCAGGGGTTGACTGCTGTGCCAGGCTAGGTGCAGCACGGGTCACGTGACAGACCCCAGGTGGTGCCATGGGTTGACTGAGACGACTGGCAGATGCACCACCTGTGCTCACACTTTGCCAACGCACTGCGTTTTGGAATATTTTTACCAGTATCAAAGTATATATATATAAAAAATAAGAATAGGTGTTACCCTGTCTGGCAATAGAACAGGAGGTATATATATTCTTGGTTCTTTCGGTAAAGTGACGTTGAAGGGAAACAATAAAATAATAAAATATATAAACAATAAAATTCTCACGACGTTTCGACTGTAACACAAACAGTCATCACCACACCTGATGATGGCTGTTTGTGTTACAGTCGAAACGTCGTGAGAATTTTATTGTTTTATATATATTTTATTATTTTATTGTTTCCCTTCAACGTCACTTTACCGAAAGAACCAAGAATATGAATCACTGCAGTCACGAAAGCTTTAAATCAGAACAGGAGGTGCTAAGATGTTCAAACACCAAGTAGATTCCTTCTTTTTTCTTCATACTTTGATACTGGGAAGAAGGTCCCATTTGTTTAGCTACTTACCCGAGCTATTAACGCTCTGATACGTACGTGTGGCATTGTCCTTGTACTGGTCGCCTTGTGGCGTTGTTCTCTGGGTCTGACACTGGTTGTGAGACTAGGCCATGGAGAAGGCCGCCGCTGTTTCTGGTGTGGGCCAATCAGCTTCAAAGACAACGCGTCATAGATTATTATCAGAGCCACGTGCTTGTTTGCATTTTCACCACAACGTACTGTTTGTGTGGTGAATGCAATAACGTGATTCCTTGATAAAGGTTTACTCTATCTCGGTGTTTGAGCATCTTCACAGTAGTTTTTACTGCCGGAAAGAGTAAACCACCTATTATTATTTGTTTCATGCATTGCGTTGCATCCGCCCGGTGCTCCGCTCGTTGTTGTGAGCGTCGCTCATCCGCCCTCCGTTGCTGTTGCTGGAGGCCGACTGCCTCCAACTGCCCCAATAGCAGCAGCAGCAGCGTCCTTCACGAGCCTCCTTCTCCACAGAGAGACCGATCTTGACACCGCCGGTACCGGTCATCGGCAAGTTCACTCAGCTCCACATCCTCCCGTACCGCATCAGCTCCATCTCTTCTCTACCCACACATCACAAGATAGATTTACTCCAACTTGCCCGGTAGCAGCGTCCTTCACGAGCCTCCTCCTCCTCCAGAGAGGCCGATCTTGACACCGCCGGTACCGGTCATCGGCAAGTCCACTCAGCTCCACGTCCTCCCGTAGCGCATCAGCTCCATCTGTTCTCTACCCACATATTATACAATAGATTGACTCCAACTACCCGGTAGCGTCCTTCACGAGCCTCCTCCTCCACAGAGAGGCCGATCTTGACACCGCTGGTACCGGTCATCGGCAAGTCCACTCAGCTCCACGTCCTCCCGTAGCGCATCAGCTCCATCTCTTCTATACCCACATATTATACAATAGATTGACTCCAACTACCCGGTAGCGTCCTTCACGAGCCTCCTCCTCCACAGAGAGGGCGATCTTTACACCGCCGGTACCGGTCATCGGCAAGTCCACTCAGCTCCACGTCCTCCCGTAGCGCATCAGCTCCCATCCCTTGCGAGTCTCTCAAGTGACCCCGCATCCTCCATCCAAGCGATGAGAAGGGAGGGGGCCGCTTTTTGTTCACCCCCCCCCCCCCCAGCAGCCCTACACATGGCGCGGTGGGGGAATGTTTAACGCGTGGCATTCAAACCGCGATATTTAAGTCTCTGAGCTGGAATTGATTAGCACCACATTTAATGGAAGGGAGTTGTTGTTGTTGATTGTGCAGTCACTGGTGACTGGACACAGACCATCGACTCACTGCACCCAAGAACCCGGTTTTACTCACAGCTCAGTCTATGTGAGTCTATTTGACTCGATGTGGGTCTATGGGTCTCTGTGTGAGTTCGTGGGTCTCTATGTTAATCTATTGGACACTATGTGGGTCTATGGGTATCTATGTGAGTCTATGCATCTCTACGTGGGTCTACGGGTCTCCGTGTGAGTTCGTGGGTCTCTATGCTAATCTATTGGACGCTATGTGGGTCTATGGATCTCTGTGTGAGTCTGTGGGTCTCTATGTGGGTCTATGGGTTTCTGTGTGTATTTGTGGATCTCTATGTGAGTCCATGGGTCTCCATGGGAGTCTATGGGTAGTCTATTAGTCTCTACGCACTGGAGAATCCAGCAAGCGGAGCCAACTCAGTGTCTCTGACGAATCCATTACGAACCCCATCGCTCACCCACTCACCCACGCACCCCTTGCCGTAATGGCTTTGTCAGGATGTGGACCCAAAGCCCGAAATGAAAACACACATCCCATACTCAACCCACACACAACCCACACACATGGGCTAATGCCACGCACGTGGAGACACACGCGCGTGCACGCGTGCGCACACACGTGTGGACACAGGTGGACACGCGTGCGACACACGTGTGCGCACACATGGATACGCGTGCGACACACGTGCGTACACACGTGCGTACACACGTGGACACGAGTGCGTACACACGTGGACACGAGTGCGTACACACGTGGACACGCGTGCTACACACGTGCGTACATACGTGGACGCGCGTGCGACACGTGTGCGTACACACGTGGATACGAGTGCGTACACACGTGCGTACACACGTGGACACGCGTGCGACACGTGTGTACGCACGTGGACACGAGTGCGTACACACGTGCGTACATACGTGGACGCGCGTGCGACACGTGTGCGTACACACGTGGACGCGCGTGCGACACGTGTGCGTACACACGTGGACACGAATGCGAACACACGTGGACACGTGTACTACACACGTGTGTACACGTGTGCGTACACGCGTGCGTACACGCGTGCGTACACAATAAAAATAACGATCCCACGTTCAGCCTATTGGGGCAAGTGCTGTCAGCGAGCACCTATGAAGGTCGGCACGGCCGCCTTTGTCTTCCCCCGTGCTGACGTTTCACGCACCGCGGCTGGTACTCATTAAAGGGACAGCCAAGACAGGTTACGGCGTTCTTCACCGGTGTTTGGCGGTGAAGGGGAATCGAACTGGGTGATGGCCAGGTTCGTGGCGCGGTGCTGCCAACCACTCGAAAGACAAAGGTCCCCCGTGTAGCCTTAACAGACGGTTGGGGGCAAGTGCTGTTAGCGAGTAGCAGCAGCAGCAGCACCTGTGAAGACCATCACTGTGGTACGCGTGGGGGTGGGGAGGGGGGGTGGCCAGCACCACGCCCGGCCGCCTTTGTCTCCCCAGTAGCGATGCTTACTGCACACCGCACACCAGGTGCTCGTTTGAGGCTGAGTCGACCTAGTGGGGGCGGAGGCCCAGCTACCGGTTGATTTTGTGAGCCAATCAATGGACTCAATTCACACAGCAACCTATAACACCCTTGTTACGCACCGCGTCCCTCCCTCCTCCTCCATGGAGTCTCCACGTTGCCTCTTTACGTTGGAGGCGATGGGGTGGGCGAGGTTGTTGTCGTTTTTAAGGGGGGGGGCGGAGTGGGGTGGGAGGGGGGCGCCCCCACCCACCCCGCCCCTCCCCCTACCCCTCCCCCACCCCTCCACCACCCCGCCCCCACCCCGCCCCTCCCCCCACCCCTCCCCCACCCCACCCCTCCACCACCCCTCCCCTCCCCACCCCGCAGGACGATCCGAGGCACCCACCCCCAGGCTGCAGCCCCCCCAGAAGCACCCCCCCCCCGTGGCCCCTCCCACTCTCTGCCTCTCCAAGCTCGGCAGCTGCCCCCCCTGCGAGCCCCACTCACAGGGGGGGCAGGGGGGGGGCACGCTCTGGGCGAGGCGGGGCCAGCGCGCGAGGGTGAACCTGCAGGCAGGGACCTTCGTGACAAATTGGTCCGCCCTCCATCCCCCCCTCCATCCCTCCCTCCATCCCCCCCTCCATCCCTCCCTCCATCCCTCCCTCCATCCCTCCCTCCACATCTCCCTCTCTCCCATCTCCTCCCTCCATCCCTCCCTCCACATCTCCCTCTCTCCCATCTCCTCCCTCCATCCCTCCCTCCATCTCTCTACCCTCTCTCCCATCTCCTCCCTCCATCCCTCCCTCCATCTCTCTACCCTCTCTCCCATCTCATCCCTCCATCTCTCCTCCCACTCGCCCCCCCCCCTCCATCTCTCCCTCTCCTCCCATCTCATCCCCCTCCATCTCTATACCCTCTCTCCTCCCACTCGCCTCCCCCTCCATCTCTACCCTCTCTCCCATCTCCTCCCTCCATCTCTCCCTCTCCTCCCATCTCATCCCCCTCCATCTCTCCCTCTCCTTCCACTCGCCTCCCCCTCCATCTCTCCCTCTCCTCCCATCTCATCCCCCCCCCCCTCCATCTCTCCCTCTCTCCCATCTCCTCCCTCCCTCTCTCCCTCTCTCCCACTCGCCTCCCTCCATCTCTCTACCCTCTCTCTCATCTCATCCCCCTCCATGTCTCTACCCTCTCTCCCATCTCCTCCCTCCATCTCTCCCTCTCCTCCCATCCTCTCCGCCCTCTCTCTACCCTCTCCTTCCACTCGCCTCCCCTTTCCACTCCCCCCCCTCTCTCCTTCCCCCTCCCCGTTCTATCACCCCCCCCCACTCCTCCCTCTCTTTTTTTTCTTTTAACGATCAGAGAGGAAACAAGAAGCTGCTCGGTGTAGTCAGCACTTTGCTTCCTTCATCATTTCGTTTATTTTTTATTTTTTTCAATGCTTTGCTTTATGTGACCCCCCGCCCCCTGTTTAAATGAAAGATTTCACGAAAGATTTCAAGCTCTGCTTTCCTCCTTCTTACCCCTTCCCTCTCCCTCTCTACCCCCTCTCTCTCTACCCCACTCTCTCTCTACCCCACTCTCTCTCTACCCCCTCTCTCTCTCTACCCCCTCTCTCTCTACCCCCTCTCCCTCTACCCCGTCTCTCTACCCCACTCTCTCTCTACCCCCCTCTCTCTCTACCCCCTCTCTCTACCCCACTCTCTCTCTACCCCCCTCTCTCTCTACCCCCTCTCTCTCTACCCCCTCTCTCTCTACCCCCCTCTCTACCCCCCTCTCTACCCCCTCCCTCTACCCCCTCTCTCTCTCTACCCTCTCTCTCTACCCCACTCTCTCTACCCCTCTCTCTCTACCCCACTCTCTCTACCCCCTCTCTCTCTACCCCACTCTCTCTCTCTACCCCCCCTCTCTACCCCCTCTCTCTACCCCACTCTCTCTACCCCACTCTCTCTCTACCCCCTCTCTCTCTCTACCCCACTCTCTCTCTACCCCACTCTCTCTCTACCCCCTCTCTCTCTCTGCCCCATTCTCTCTCTACCCCATTCTCTCTACCCCCTCTCTCTACCCCCTCTCTCTACCCCCTCTCTCTTCCTCCTCTCTCTACCCCCTCTCTCTACCCCCTCTCTCTACCCCCCCTCTCTACCCCCTCTCTCTACCCCCTCTCTCTACCCCCTCTCTCTCTCTCTACCCCCCTCTCTCTCTACCCCCTCTCTCTACCCCCCTCTCTCTACACCGCCACCCCTCTTTTTTACGATCAGAGGAAACAAGAAGATGTTCGGTGTAGTCGGCACTTTGCTCGTAGTTTTTTTATGCTTTGCTTTATGTAACCACCCCCCCCCCCCCTTTTAAATGAAAGACCCAACAAAATATATTTTTCTTTTTTTTCTGCTCTCCTTACCACTTCCCTCTCTCTCTACCCCCTCTCTCTACCCCTCTCTCTCTCTACCCCTCTCTCTCTCTACCCCCTCTCTCTACCCCTCTCTCTCTACCCCTCTCTCTACCCCTCTCTCTCTACCCCCCCTCTCTACCCCTCTCTCTCTCTACCCCTCTCTCTCTCTCTACCCCCTCTCTCTCTATCCCCCCCTCTCTACCCCTCTCTCTCTACTCCCTCTCTCTCTACCCCCTCTCTCTCTACCCCCTTTCTCTCTACCCACTCTCCCTCTACCCCTCTCTCTCTACCCACTCTCTCTCTACCCCCTCCTATCCCCTCTCCCTCTACCCCCTCTCCCTCTACCCCTCTCCCTCTACCCCCTCTCTCTCTACCCCCTCCTACCCCCTCTCCCTCTACCCCCTCTATCTCTACCCCCTCTATCTCTACCCCTTCTCTCTCTCTCTACCTCCTCTCTCTCTCTACCCCCTCTCTCTCTCCACCCCCTCTCTCTCTACCCCCCTCTATCTCTACCCCCTCTCTCTCTACCCCCTCTCTCTCTACCCACTCTCCCTCTACCCCCTCTCTCTCTACCCCCTCTCTCTCTACCCCCTCTCTCTCTACCCCCTCCTACCCCCTCTCCCTCTACCCCCTCTCTCTCTCTACCCCCTCTCTCTCTACCCACTCTCCCTCTACCCCCTCTCTCTCTACCCCCTCTCTCTCTACCCCCCTCTCTCTCTACCCCCTCTCGCTCTACCCCCTCTCTCTCTACCCCCCTGTATCTCTTCCTCCTCTCTCTCTACCCCCTCTCTCTCTCTACCTCCTCTCTCTCTACCCCCTCTCTCTCTACCCACTCTCCCTCTACCCCCTCTCTCTCTACCCCCCTCTATCTCTACCTCCTCTCTCTCTACCCACTCTCTTCTCTCTCTCTCTCTACCCCCCTCTCTCTCTCTGTCTCTCTTTTTTTACGATCAGAAGAAACAAGAAGATGCTCGGTGTAGTCGGCACTTTGCTCCGTTCATCATTTCGTTTTTTTATGCTTTGCTTTGTGTATCCCCCCCCCCTTTTAAATGAAAGACCCAAAACATGTTCTATTTATTTATTCCCTTTCCCCTTCCCTCTCTCTCTACCCCCCTCTCTGCCCCCCCTCTCTCTCTACCCCCTCTCTGCCTCTCCTCTCTCTCTACCCCCTCTCCGCCCCCTCTCTTCCTACTCCATTTGGCTCTCTCTCGCTCTCTCTTTTTTCTTTATAACTACGACAAGTGCTGCATCTGCACGCAGCCCTTCCCACAGTCAAACGGCCTCCGACGGGTAGCTCAGATCTGCATGCACAGAGCTCTCTACCGTCATCTGCCACCGAGCACACGGCCTCCTCCAGCGCCCACTGCTCCTTGAAGGCCGGCACGGCGTGGGTCAGCCGCGCATGGCGGAACTCCGGCAATAATATGGAACGCTTCACGAATTTGCGTGTCATCCTTGCGCAGGGGCTATGCTAATCTTCTCTGTATCGTTCCAATTTTAGTTTATGTACTGCCGGAGCAAGTACCCCCTCTCTCTGTCTCTCTCTACCCCCCCCTCTCTCTCTACCCCTCTCTCTCTCTCTCTCTACCCCCTGTCTCTCTCTCTACCCCCTCTATCTCTACCCCCTCTCTCTTTACCTCTCTCTCTCTCTCTCTACCCCCTCTCTCTACCCCCTCTCTACCCTTTCTCTCTACCCCCTCGCTCTCTCTACCCCCTCTCTCTCTACCCCCTCTCTCTCTACCCCCTCTCTCTACCCCCCTCTCTCTACCCCCTCTCTCTCTACCCCCTCTCTCTACCCCTCTATCTCTCTACCCCCTCTCTCTCTACCCCCTCTCTCTCTACCCCCTCTCTCTACCCCTCTCTCTCTACCCCCTCTCTCTCTACCCCCTCTCTCTCTACCCCCTCTCTCTCTCTACCCCCTCTCTCTACCCCCCCTCTCTCTACCCCCTCTCCCTCTACCTCCTCTTCCTCTACCCCCTCTCTCTCTATCCCTCTCTCTACCCCCCCTCGCCCTACTGTCTCTCTCTCTCCATGTTCCCCCTGTTTTCTATGTAATTTTTTAAAACTACGACAAGTGCTGCATCTGCAACCAGCACTCCTTGCAGTCCTATGGCCTCCGACGGTAGCTCAGAACTCCATGCAGAGCTGTAACGTTTATTTTCATTTGTGTTGCTGGTGACTTTGTGTATTTGTGTTGCTGGTGACTTTGTGTATTTGTGTTGCTGGTGACTGTGTGTATTTGTGTTGCTGGTGACTTTGTGTATTTGTGTTGCTGGTGACTTTGTGTATTTGTGTTGCTGGTGACTTTGTGTATTGTGTTGCTGGTGACTTTGTGTATTTGTGTTGCTGGTGACTTTGTGTATTTGTGTTGCTGGTGACTTTGTGTATTTGTGTTGCTTGTGACTTTGTGTATTTCATATCGAAATCGCCTCCAGTGCTGTTGCTGCTGGCGGCAATGAAAGTTGTTTAAAAGTCTCACCTCTCCTCTCTCCACTCCCCTCCCTCTCTCTCCCCTCTCCTCCCACTCTCGCTCCCCCCTCTCTCTCTCTCTCTCCCCTCTCCTCCCACTCTTTCCTGCCCTCATAAGCCCCACGCCAAGTTAACTCAGAGGACAGTTCTGACTCGGGACCTCAACGGGTGCGCCTCTCGAGATTTTGGACGCCCTTCAATATTGACATCACTATCAGCAGCAACGGCATCATCATCAGAATCATCAGCAGCAATACCATCATCAGAAACATCATCAGCAGCAGCAGCACCATCATCAGAAACATCATCAGCAGCACCACCACCACCACCACTTTCAGCAACATCACCAGCAGCAGCAAACATTATAAACTACATCAACCACCAGCAACAACATCGTCAACATCACCATCAACAACAACAGCAGCGTGACATCACCAGCAACATCGCCGGCTCCAGCAACAATCGAGCAGCCGCCGTCGAAGCGTCGCTGGCGTGACACGTATGACATTTTATTTTAAGAATAACGTGTGAGATTTATTTAACAATATATTCTAGTATTAAATATTCATTTTCGGCAAATAAATAAAAATGTTGTTGTTGTTGTGGACGGCGAGGTGGGCGGTGTGGTGAGTGGGTGGGGAGAGGGGAATTCATCGTGGATTTAAATTACTTTCGAAGAGTATAAAGCGAGAAAAAAAAAGTTAAAATAAACGTTCTGAATCATTTGCCACCGCCTTGCGGAGGAGAGTAACCTGCACAATTAATTAGTCGCTGAAAGAGATGATGTTGATCAAAATGCAGTGGAAACATCACGGAAGATAAAAGATTGTCCAGCGTTCGTGGCGCACATTAAAGTAATACACATTGCAGTTGAACGTGAAAAGAAAAGAGAGCCATCGGGCGAGCGAGCGAGACGGAGAGAGCGCTCCAGCGCTTCCCGATGCGGCGGATCCGACGCGCGGCACAGCAGCAGCATCAGCAGCAGCATCAGCTGCTGATGCTGATGATGATGCTGCTGATGCAGCTGATGCAGCTGCAGGTGAGTGGCTGAAGCTACGCGTGGTCTTCCACGCCGGGGGCCACCGCCAGCAGCTGCGACGATCGTCCGAACCCGGTCCTGGCGCCATCCCCCTAGGTCGACTCGGCCTCAAATGAGAACCGCGCGGCGGTTCTCACACCGAAGAGGTTCGCCGCGATCGTAGGCAGGCGGGAGCGGCCGGGAGAGGCGGTTGTGGTGGTGGTTGTGGTGGCGGTTGTGGTGGTGGTTGTGGTGGTGGTGGTGGTCACCCACAGCGGGGAGCGGTGGTGGTAGTGGTTAGCGCTACGCCGCGCTACGAACCCAGCGACCCGGGTTCGATTCCAGCTCACGGCCAACACCCAGTGACGATTATCTGAACCGGTCCCGGGCCTCCCCTGTGTCGACTCAGCCTCAAAGGAGTACCTGGCACGGTGTGTAGTAAACATCGCCACTGGGGAGACAAAGGCGGTCGGGCGTGGTGCTGGCCACCCACCCCCTCGTGTACCGTTCCGGCCTTCATAGGTGCTACTCGCTAACAGCACTTGCCCCTACAGTATGTTCGGGCTATACGGGGGATCTTTGTCTTTGGTCACCCACACAGCACGTCGTGCCGGCCTTCGTGGGTGCGACCAGCTAACTCGATTCACACAGAATGAGTGGGTGAGATGGTGAGTGATTGGGTGAAGGGGTGGGATGAGTGAGATGGTGAGTGAGTTGGTGGGTGAGATGGTGAGTGATTGGGTGAAGGGGTGGGATGAGTGAGATGGTGAGTGAGTTGGTGGGTGACATGGTGAGTGATTGGGTGAAGGGGTGGGATGAGTGAGATGGTGAGTGAGTTGGTGAGTGACATGGTGAGTGATTGGGTGAAGGAGTGGGTGAGTGAGATGGTGAGTGATTGAAGGAGTGGGTGAGTGAGATGGTGAGTGATTGGGTAAGTGAGTTGGTGGGTGAGAGGGTTAGTGATTGGGTGAAGCAGTGGGGTGAGTGAGATGGTGAGTGAGACGGTGAGTAATTGAATGAGATTATGAGTGACTGGCACACCGCGCTATGAACCCCGTCGACCCGGGTTCGATTCCCGCTCACGGCCAACACCAGTGACAATTATCTGAACCGGTCCTGCGCCTCCCCTAGGTCAACTCAGCCTCAAATGAGTACCTGGCGCGGTGTGTAGTAAACATCGCCACTGGGGAGACAAAGGCGGCCGGGCGTGGTGCTGGCCGCCCACCCCCTCGTGTGCCAGAGTGCCAGCCTTCATAGGTGCTGCTACTCGCTAACAGCACTTGCCCCAACAGTCTGTCGAAGGCGATACGGGGGATCTTTGCCTTTGTGCTTAAAGCTACACTCCGTATGGCAAGCAGACGCCTGCTATGTCGGGTGGAGTCGGCGATGTGGATATATTTGTTGAACTTCTTTCGCACCGTACGTAGCCAACCGCTGCTACATGGAAGTGAACGGTGTCATTGATTCAAAATGTGCGTTCTTCGTGAAAGTGAATGGCGATCGATGGAGAAGACAACTCTATGGAGAGCTATTTCATATTTTGTCACGACAGAGCTCTACAGAAGCGCACTGTGGTCCATTCAGTATCACAGAGCCCCGTGATGGTGACCACATCTCGGAAGCCAAGCAGGTTTGAGCCTGTGCACGTGCACCATGCATACCAAGTTGCTATAGGCTGTGTGTGCGTGCACCATGCATACCAAGTTGCTATAGGCCGTGTGTGTGTGCACCATGCATACGAAGTTGCTATAGGCTGTGTGTGTGCACCATGCATACCAAGTTGCTATAGGCTGTGTGTGTGTGCACCATGCATACCAAGTTGCTATAGGCTGTGTGTGTGCACCATGCATACCAAGTTGCTATAGGATGTGTGTGTGTGCACCATGCATACCAAGTTGCTATAGGATGTGTGTGTGCACCATGCATACCAAGTTGCTATAGGCTGTGTGTGTGCACCATGCATACCAAGTTGCTATAGGCTGTGTGTGTGCACCATGCATACCAAGTTGCTATAGGCCGTGTGTGTGTGCACCATGCATACCAAGTTGCTATAGGCTGTGTGAGTGCACCATGCATACCAAGTTGCTATAGGCTGTGTGTGCGTGCACCATGCATACCAAGTTGCTATAGGCTGTGTACGTGCACCATGCATACCAAGTTGCTATAGGCTGTGTGTGCACCATGCATACCAAGTTGCTATAGGCTGTGTGTGTGTGCACCATGTATACTAAGTTGCTATAGGTTGTGTACGTGCACCATGCATACCAAGGTGCTATAGGCTGTGTGTGTGTGTGCACCATGCATACCAAGTTGCTATAGGCTGTGTGTGTGCACCATGCATACCAAGTTGCTATAGGATGTGTGTGTGCACCATGCATACCAAGTTGCTATAGGCCGTGTGTGTGTGCACCATGCATACCAAGTTGCTATAGGTTGTGTACGTGCACCATGCATACCAAGGTGCTATAGGCTGTGTGTGTGTGTGCACCATGCATACCAAGTTGCTATAGGCTGTGTGTGTGCACCATGCATACCAAGTCGCTATAGGATGTGTGTGCACCATGCATACCAAGTTGCTATAGGATGTGTGTGTGCACCATGCATACCAAGTTGCTATAGGTTGTGTGTGTGCACCATGCATACCAAGTTGCTATAGGTTGTGTACGTGCACCATGTATACCAAGTTGCTATAGGCTGTCAGTGTGTGCACCATGCATACCAAGTTGCTATAGGCTGTGTGTGTGTGCACCATGCATACCAAGTTGCTATAGGCTGTGTGTGTGCACAATGCATACCAAGTTGCTATAGGCTGTGTGTGTGCACCATGCATACCAAGTTGCTATAGGCTGCCGCGTAGCGACACTGTTGCCAACAGCAGCGGAGCGCAGTGCAGCAGTGATTCATTGTTGTACTGCACGGCGCTCCGACGTCTATGTTCAATCCACTGCTGGATGGGGACCTCCCAAGACGCCGTTGCTGGGATGACGGTCACGTGGGGCTTCACGTGAAGCCCCGAAGCATAGAAGCGCAGCGCAATGTCGCAGGCGTACGGCGACCTCGGTGTGCAGGCGTGATCGCGATGCACGATCGTATCATTTGCGATCGTAAAAAATGAACATCGGCGTCATCCAAATCATCGCCCATTGTCTCAATCGCCGTCGCCTGTCGTGCCAGGAGCGCTCCTCCCGTGCGGCAGTGCTGGTTGGGGGAAAGTGATGTCCCGCTAATGTACGCATGAGTAGACGTCACTCGGAGAAGCGAATCTCAGAGGTGGCTCTGTCATAGCCACTTCTGCGGGCTGTTTGTTCGTTGACCGGAGACGCCCCTTGATGAAGTCGATCTCAGAGGTGGCTCTGTGATATCCACTTCCGCGGGCCATTTTGCGTGGACCAGAGGCGCCCCTCGATGAAGTGGATCTCAGTGGTGGCTCTGTCTTAGCCACTTCCGCGGGCCGTTCTCATTTGTTTGATGTTGATGCTGCTCCGTTAGCAGGATGTCAATCGGCAACCCACGGTTGACTTTGTTTCATAGTCAACAGCGGTCGCGATGATGATGATTGATGATGATCGATGATCTTTGATGATTACTGATATTGATGGTAGTGATGGTGAAAACGATGAATGATGCTCGTCATGATAATAGTTAATTATTTAAACGAATGATCATTGATTTTGATTGATAATGACCATGATGGTGATGATTATTGATCTATGACTGATACGCGTCATCATAATAGCTGATACAGATTTTGATGCAGACGACTGATCATGATCATAATTCGATCCATGATAACTGAAAAATTACAACTGATATTCCTGATGATGATGCTAACGATGATGATGATGACTTTAAGAGCGATGGGCTGATTCAAATTCTCACTCGGATTGGAACTTAAAATCTTCCCATCGAGGGTCTAGGATGCGTGGCAACAGCTCATGTCGACATTTAATGTTCAATAAATAACATTCAGCAAGCACAACGGCACGTCATATATCAACCGCGTTTGGTGGTGACATTTATATTAACGTATACAATTTTTTTTTTACATTTCCGAGATAGTCAAAGGGTGTGTTTGTTGTTAGTTTAGCGGCAGTTATTAATTTCGCTGAGTCCCAAGACTCATTGAGGGGAGGGTCCTGCCTTGGCATATTTGTCTGATCAGCGTTCATGAGTTGTCCAGTTGGCGAACACTGGACAACCCGGCTGGAGAGATGTTAACTCCTTCGCCTGGTGTACAGGAAGTCGTGGGTTCGATCCCGGTCCTGACGATGCCTGCTTTATATATGGAGGCTGCGTGTCTCTCATCATCATCATCACGGTGGCTAGGAGATGTTAACTATATCGCCTGGTGTACAGGAGGCCGTGGGTTCGATCCCGACCCTGACGCCCGCTGCTGTATATTTGGAGTTTGCGCGTCTCTCTCTCTCTCTCTCATCATCACGGTGGCTATGAGATGTTAACTACCTCGCCTGGAATACAGGAGGTCGTGGGTTCGATCAGGACCCTGACGCCTGCTGCTGTATATTTGGAGTTTGCGGTGTCTCTCTCTCTCACCATCATCACGGTGGTTAGGAGATGTTAACTACCTCGCCTGGTATACAGGAGGTCGTGGTTTCGATCCCCACCCTGACGCTCACTGCTGTATATTTGGAGTTTGCGGTGTCTCTCTCTCGCTCCCAGTGGTCGCGTGGGTTTTTCTCCGGGTCCCTCCAGGTTCCCCTCGCCCCTCCAGCACATTTACGAATCGACGCCGTTACGCGTTTAGAGCACGTGGCTACTGCTCTACATTTACAAATGACGATGATAATGATGAGCCCACTTCTGCGTTGAGCAGCTATCATTTCTGACAGCCAGGTCGCTTATGAAAAACAAAAAATGCTACATCATGGGGCCTTAGACCCGGTGGTAAAATACAAAGTTGAGTTTTCTAGAAGCAGGGGTCCCCAAGTCCCGGTCCGTGGCCTGTTAGAAACCTTGACGAGCAGCAGGAGGTGGTGAGAGCGGTGAGTCCGCGCGCGGTCCGCCCATATTATTTTATTATTCACCACTTCCATCGGCGCCTCTTTCCCGCACTACCCACTCGTCTCAGACACAGTGTTGGTAAGCCCACAAGCTCTAACCCCTAGTAGCCAAAATGAGTTAAAAAAAACAACAAACGTCGCTGGAGAGATTCTTTGAAAAGGGGGAAAGACCCAATGATGAACCCCCCCCCCCGCGCCCCCAGGTCCGTGAAAGAATTGTCTTCCACGAAATCGATGCCTGGTGCCAAAAGGGTTGGGGACCGCTGTTCTAGAGTCCGCGGTTTTCGCAACGCGTGGTTCGCAGACCCCTTGTGGTTCCCGAGGCCACCTGCAGGGGCAGTCCGCCGAAAAGAACGAGACTAATGATACGGTCTACAAGCAGGCATTGTCAGGGTCCACATCGAAGCCCACGGCCTCCTGTATGCCAGGCGAGGTAGTTAACATCTCCTAGCCACCGTGATGATGATGAGAGAGAGAGAGAGAGACACGCAAACTACAGTTATACAGCAGGCATTGTCAGGGTCCGGATCGAATCCCACGGCCTCCTGAATACCAGGCGAGGTAGTTAACATCTCCTAGCCACCGTGATGATGAGAGAGAGAGAGAGACACGCAAACTCCGAATACACTACGATCGATAATCATCGATTATGCGCCGGCTTCGGTGGGGGGAGGGAGCGTCGGATTTGTCAGATTTCCAAGAAGGCCGAAAAATCACTAAATTATGTATTATTATTTTAAATAGCTCATTCTTTTTGCACGTTCTTTCATAACATGATGGTTGATTAGATGTCGTGTATACGTTTTTTGTGAGTGTCTTCCATTCGTTGACTAAATTGGCATGGATAAACATGCCAATCGCCAAAAATAAATATCCCACTCTAAAAAGTTGCCATATTTCATGTACCGTAACTGGCCACGCTCCAATCTCGAAGACTCTGCATCATCATGTGGTTGATGTACATGGCACCACTCCGCTCTCGCTTCAACATAACCATGATGCATTTGTTTACTCTATGAAATTGGCATAAATAAACACACAGACACAACGCAGCTCTTCTTACTCGAGTTATTAGTCACGAAACAATGTGTTGACACGTGCAGTATGTTAACGCTTTAAGTTGTATGTATGTCGTGTATCATGTTCCGTATGTAATATTTAATGTTGTTATTACTTCAGTCATTAGTCACCAAACAATGTGCTGACATGTGCAGTATTTTCACTCTTTAAGTTGTGCGTGTATGTAGCGTATCATGTACCCTATACGACATTTGAACACTGAAATCAAGCGCTTCTACCTTTGTTGTGATTGTGGTGCCGATGGCCAGACTGTGGCTCAACAAGCCTTTGGAGCCGGCTGATTTATGGCCGGTTTCGCCGGATGTGGCCACCGCCGGAGAATGTTGGTAAGCGACCATGAACAATCGACGATCGACATTAGCAGCAGCAGCAGGAGCAGCAACAATAATCACATCAACAACGATGCTAGCTACGCACAACCCTCACCAAAGGAAACGTGACGATTTTTAAGCGGCTTAAGGGAGGGTGTCAGCGGGTTGTTTTGGGGAGGTTGGTCGGAAATTAAAGGTGTTGGTTCCGCACACACTTGGGGACAGCTGTCCCTAGACCAGTGGTTCGTTTTAACCTGGGGGGGGTTGTGGGCGGTGTGCGAGATTCCCTTTCTGAGAGTCAAAGAGCGCCACGGGCTGCAGTCAAGGTTCAAGGACAACAGCTCTAGACTAAAGGGGTGTGGGTAGCCTTTAAAAAAAGGAGAAGATGATGATGATGATGATGATCGAGACATCTTTTGTTGATTTTCTTTTCTTTCGTCTTGGAACCAAAGTAGTTTCGAGCACGCAGCACGCACCACGCGTCACACGTTGGGCGCAGAGCCACTGCTTGCGAACGTACACAGACATGACAGCTCGATAGCCACACACGCGCATTCAGACTGCAAATAAACTAAGCCGGCGACGGGATAAACTCGCGTCTATTTAATTGTATTTTCTCCCCACCCCCCCAACCACCACCACCACCACCAGCCCACCTCCGACGCGCGGCATTGTCCTTGTCCTGTTCGCCTTTTGGCGTTGGTCTATGGTCCGACACCGGTGGTGAGACTTGGCCTCTTCGACACAACTGCTGTGCGTGGTCAACGCAGTACTCGAGGGCTTGCAAGAGGCATCTCTGTTGTGTTTGAACATCTCGACGCAACTCGTTTTACTGCCGGACAAAGGGGGTCTCACCGACTCTTATTGTTCATACTTTGATGCTGGCAAATAGGTCCCACGGGATATGAACCTTTTGCAAGGAATCAAGTTACTGCATTGGCCACACGCACAGTACGCTGTGGTGAACATGCAAACGAACACGTGGCTCTGATCATCTGTGATGCATTGTTTTTTTTACTGATTGTCTTATAATAATGATCTGTTTCAATGAGTTTCAAAGACAATGCACCATATATTACCAGGATTTGTTTGCATGCTCGCCACAAGCACTGTTGTGCGGTTATTGCAGGAACTTGATTCCCTGCATAGATACCATCTATTTTAATGTTTGAACATCTTAACGCATCTCCTGTTGCAATACCAGAAAGGGTGACACCGCTTCTTATTTTTCATACTTTGATGCTGGCAAAAAAAGGGTATCACATGAAACAGCTGCTGCTCACCCCGAGCTATAAACGCTCTGATATGTGTGGCATTGTACTTGTACTGGTCGCCTGTTAGCGTTCTCTGGTCTGACACTGGTGGTGAGACTAGGCCAGGGGTGGGCACATTTTTTGACTCGCGGGCCACAATGGGTTCTAAAATTTGACAGAGGGGCCGGGCCAGGAACTAGATGGATGGAGTGTTTGTGTGAACTCATATAAATGACGTGTTAAAAATCATTACGTGAAAGGATGTGGCCTTTAACGGGTAGCAAAGCATTTATTTGCAAGGCAATTTAACAAATTGCACGAACATGAACAATACAAAAATATGTCGTAACTCCCGGTCAAAGTGCGCCATCTAATGGCGAAATGGGGGCATTACAGGAGAAAGGTAAAATTTAATTTAATAATAATATTTGGACAAGTTCGGCGGGCCGGATTAAACAGCCGTACATTGCCCATGTCTGGCACTAGGCTCTAAAGAAAGCTGTCTCTGGTGTAGGCCAGTGAGTTTAAAAGACAATGCATCATAGATGATCAGAGCCACGTGTTTGTTTGCATGTTCACCACAACGTACCCATTAGTTCCATTTAGTTCATAGTTCCATTTATTTTGGTATAGCCCTGTGAGCCATTCGGCTCTTGAATCGGGTGCAACCGCAACAAACAAAAACATGAACAAGAAAAACATCTTAAAGTGACTTTGTGTGACTGTGCAAACAGAAAATCCAGGAATAAAACATCAAAATATTCCTGAAATAGCACCGTACACCAACGCTGTGTGCAAAAATCCCAGTGGGATGCAAGTCAAACAACAACAACAACCACATGACAACTAAGATTAAGGCCATCAGTCTAACTCCGTACTACAATAAACAAAAACATGGCAAAACCAAAAAAACTTTTGGAAATCACCAAAATAAAGCCATAAATGCAAAGTAGCAGTGATCATAGGGACTGTGACCGTGTGTGTGTGGTTAAAGCAGTAAGTTGATTCCTTGCAAATGGTTGAATCTATCTGGTGTTTGAACATCTTAACACAACTCCTGTTACTGCCAAAAACACGGGGTCCCATGATCTGTCCAGTTGGTGGGACCGAACCCCCCCGGGGCCACTCACTGCTCTACTGCCACCTGCTGGCTACCCGCAACCAGTGTTTGTTGTTTGCGAGCACTCATTTATTATTATTACTACACGCTTTTATTTAACTCTGTTGTTGTTGTATCCTCAAATCTTGCGACTCAATTTTAACCCACTTTCCAATGTGGTATCGACTGCAAACTTGGTATACGTATGTCATACCGATGACAATATTATATTCTATCATAATAAATAAATATTCCCATTACGTGTTATGTTTCGGCTTGGCTCTAATTGTCCACGCTCAACTGACGTTGGCTGTAATTGGCCACGGTCCCCTTACGTCGTGGCAAGCTTCGGGGCCACTTCCTGGAGTCGTGGAGTTCTTCCATTACTAGCACATTTAATTAAAGCGTGTTTTGATTTTTTTTATATTACTTACGTACTATATATACACACAAACACCAGTGTTCTTCACCGACTCTATATAACCCGTTGGCGACTCCGGCCTCATTCCACGAAACGTCGCCCACATCAGATACGATCGAAACATCGCAGTCGGTCAGAGGTGAGAGGGCACAACCCTGCATCACGTGTCCTGACATGAGTCTTCTGATGCGTTCGCGTCACCCGAAGTCACGCGCCGCTCGAGGTCACGCGTCACCCGAGGTCACGCCCTCCCCGAGGTCACGCCCCTCCCGAGGTCACGTGCACACTGCGCAACTGCCCTTTGCGCTGCCGGTACACCCGGCCCATTCGATGCGTTTGGAGTGTCTGGTCGCTGTAAATTTCCACGCGATGACAAGCCACTTCATTAAATGCCATTCCGTCTTTGTCTCTCTCCCTCTCTGTCTCTCTCCTCAACAGGTTTCATCTGGCAGTGTCTGCGCCGTGACTGACCCGGACGATTTCCAGGGCGCCTTCTACCCTGCCCAGTAGCTCAGTGCCTGAGAGAAAAGAAGAAAACAAATCACGACATTCCGTGACCGAGAACTGCTTCTCCTTCTGGGAACCGCCGATGGGTTTACTTTTTTTCTGTTGCACAATTTGCAAAAGGCCGAGTTCCTCGTGAACAATTTTGTAAAAAATCCAAAACCTCGTTGGCGTATCCGGGCTCTGCTGTCGTAAGACGATGGATAATCCTGGCCAGTGACAGATTACGAGCCCACATCTGTCCGGGCGAGCTAATCGGCCTGCCCCGCTTGCCTGGCTGGTTTCCCTGCCCGCCTGCCCGCCTGCCCGCCTGCCTGCCTGCTTGGCCACATTTTGTCGGCCCCCAACTTTTTTGCGGCCTCTGGTTCCTGAGAGGTCGCGGGTGTTGGCGGGCGGCTGTTGTTGTTGTGCGGTGAGCAGTTTGGTGAGCCGTGGGAGGAAGAGAGTGGTTGCGGGAGGGGGAGGCGGTGGTGAGCGATGGCGGTGAGCAGCGGTGAGCGTTAAGCGGGCCCGGTGACTGTCGGCGAACGGTGGCTGGGGTGGGTGGAGTGGGTGGTGAGTACGAGTGATAGCGACGATGGCACGGCGAGCGGTGCCGGTTAGCGATGACGGTGGGTGGCGGTGGCAGGCGGTGAGCGGCCGACTGGTGGTCGCTGTCCGGTGAACGCCGAACGGTGGAGGTGGGCCGCTTGGCATCGTCGGCGAGTGGCGGCCGGTCGGCGGTGGCCGCCGGAAGAAAAAAAAAAAAACAACTTTTTATTTTATTTTTTATTTCACGTCAGGTTGGGCCCACTGAGCTCTCCCTACATAGCAAACTTGTTTCTCTCCCAGAAGTGACCCCTGGCTGTCAGCAACTAAACAGAGGGCTCCGTCGAAGCGGGCTCAACCGTCGCGCGGAAGGCTCGCGGACACTCCGCACCTCGCGATGCCGACCGCAGACACGGCGGGAGAGACCGCGCGAGTCGGGGGAAAACCAGCGCGGCCGCCACGGCAAGGGGGAGAACGCGCGACCTCCGTACGTGCCGAACCCGCGACCTCCCGCACACCGGGCGAGCGAGGTAACATCTCGCCGCGGCGGCTGCCGACGATGGGACGTCCGCTCGGCACCTCCGCGCCGCCGCTCCGCCCAGCGCCGGCGCTCCTCGTGGCTCTGGTGGTGCTGGCGGCGCTGTGCCAGCGCCCGGCCGCCGCCTGCCCCCGCCAGTGCACCTGCTACGTGCCCACGGACGTCCACTGCACGTTCCGCTACCTGGCGGCCGTGCCGGACGGGTTGTCCGCGGGAGTGGAGAGGATCAACCTGGGGTGAGGCGGGGGGAGGGGGGCTCGCGCAGGGTGGTGGTGGTAGGGCGGGTTGCAACCAACTCGCTCGCTCACCCACCCACCCGCTCACCCAATCGCTCACCCACCGACTCATTCACCGAGCCACTCATTCACCCACCCACTCAGTCACCCACCCGTTCATTCACCCACTCGCTCGCCTACCCACTCACTCATTCACCCACCCACTCAGTCACCCACCCACCCACCCGCTCGCTCATTCACCCACTCTCTCACCTACCCACTCACTCATTCACCCACCCACTCAGTCACCCACCCACCCGCTCGCTCATTCACCCACTCGCTCACCTACCCACTCATTCATTCACCCACCCACCCGCTCACTCATTCACCCACTCGCTCACCGACCCACTCACTCGGTCACCCACCCACCCACTCACTCACTCGCTCACTCATTCACCCACTCACTCACCCAATCATTCAGTACTCACCCACCCACCCACCCACCCCCATTTATTCATTTGGTGAACATCTGAACCAGTGCAGGCCCTTCCCTCGGTCGACTCAGCCTTGAAACGAGCACCTGGTCCAGTGAGTAAACATCAGCATTGGGGAGACAAATGCGGCCGGGCGTGGTGCTGGCTACCCAACCCCCCCTCGTGTGTGCCGTGCCAGTCCTTCGTGGGCGCTGCAACTCGCCAAGCTGCACTTGCCCAATCGGCCTATGAAAGGCTATACGGCGGCGGGGGGGATCTTTATCTTTGCCTTGTGCGCGGTGTTCGCCGCATGCAGCTACAACAGCATCGCGCAGCTCGGAGCCGAGGCGTTCGCCAACCTGGGCGCTCTCGAGCTGCTCATGCTGCACAGCAACAACATCCAGAGCCTGCCCGCCAACGTCTTCAAGGACCTCGGGTCCATGCAGGTAACCCCGACCTCGCCGCTGATGATCGTCGCCCTCCTCCTGAGCGCCGGCATCGCTCCCCGCGATCAGTCCGCCGCCGGGTGAAGGTCTCCCCAAGCCGTCGCCGCCGCCGGCGCTGCCGCTCGTGGTTCCCGGCTGCAGAGTGAAGGGTCCATCCTCTGACGTTGAGGATCCATGCTCGTTAAGGATCCATCTTGGACGTTGAGGATCCATCCTCGATGTTAAGGATCCATCCTGGACGTTAAGAATCCATCCTCGACGTGAAGGATCCATCCTGGACGTTAAGGATCCATCCTGGACGTTAAAGATCCATCCTGGACGTTAAGGATCCATCCTGAACGTTGAGGATCCATCTTGGACGTTAAGGATCCATCCTGGACGTTAAGGATCCATCCAGGACGTTAAGGATCCATCCTGGACGTTAAGAATCCATCCTGGACGTTAAGGATCCATCCTGGACGTGAAGGATCCATCCTGGACGTTAAGGATCCATCCTGGACGTTAAGGATCCATCCTCGACGTTAAGGATCCATCCTGGACGTTAAGGATCCATCCTGGACGCTAAGGATCCATCCTGGACGTTAAGGATCCATCCTGGACGTTAAGGATTCATCCTGGACGTTACGGATCCATCTTGGACGTTAAGGATCCATCCTGGACGTTAAGGATCCATCCTGGACGTTAAGGATCCATCCTCGACGTTAAGGATCCATCCTGGACGTTAAGGATCCATCCTGGACGTTAAGGATCCATCCTTGTTAAGGATTCATCCTGGACGTTAAGGATCCATCCTCGACGTTAAGGATCCATCCTGGACGTTAAGGATCCATCCTCGACGTTAAGGATCCATCCTGGACGTTAAGGATCCATCCTGGATGTTAAGGATCCATCCTGGACGTTAAGGATCCATCCTCGACGTTAAGGATCCATCCTGGACGTTAAGGATCCATCCTGGATGTTAAGGATACATCCTGCTACTGCTGCTGCTTCTGGCTCGCCATCGAACAAAGACGGTGGTCTTCGTGTCGCGCGGCACTTTCAGGTGCGCTTTTGCGTCCGTCTGGAATGCTCCTCTTTCCGATATCAGGAAGCCACTGGGAGCTCTGAACTTTAAGATCATCATCCAGATTGACAAGCCCATTTTATCAGCACTGCTTTTCTGCGTTGAGTTTGCTGTCCGTCCCCCTGCACACCTCCGATTATCCGCAGCAGGTCTACGTTACGGTGTGAAAGGAGTTCAACATACTCCATATACATTCCATGCGGAAAGACAATGCATGCAATAATTATTGGAGAGGCCTTCATCCAGCAGCGGGATTGACCATGGCTGACGATGCTGACGATGACGACGTGAATGATGAACGTTTTGCGTGCGGCGGGAAATATAGAGACGGTGGCGCAAAAGTCAGGATGCATAGCTTTATTTAGTTATTCCTTGACACCGGCATGGAAACGTTTAAATGTTTCATCGTTTAAGATAGTGTTGTATCAATTAGTCGTATTGAATTTTTTTTCCTTTGCCTTATACTAAACACCGCCCGCCCGCCAACCCTCCTCACCCCCCCACTCCCACCCCCGCCTCACCGCCCCGCCCCCTGCCTACCGCCCCCGCCCACCCACCCCGCTCCGCCCACCGACACCAGGTCCTGAAGATGAGCTACAACAAGGTGAAGGTGATCAACCGCGAGACGTTCCACGGCATGGGCGCCATCGTCCGCCTCCACCTGGACCACAACAAGATCGAGTTCGTGCACCCGGACGCCTTCGGGGGCCTCTCCACGCTTCGCTTGCTGCACCTGGAGGGCAACCTCCTGCGCCAGCTGCACCCCAACACCTTCGTCACCTTCTTCCTGCTGGACCACGTGCGCGTCTCCGCCATCCGGCACCTGCACCTGTCGGACAACGACCTCGAGTCGCTGCCACGCGACATGATGGCCTACCTGGGCGGGCTGGAGAGCCTCTACCTGCACGGCAACCCGTGGGCCTGCGACTGCTCGCTGCGGTGGCTCCTCGAGTGGGAGAGGGCGCACGAAGGTCAGGGTCGCGAGGTTGTGGCGACCGTTGCCCCGGTAACCCCCGAGGGCGATGGGAGGAACGTAGCGACCGTTGCCCCGGTAACCCCCGAAGGCGACGGGAGGAACGTAGTGACCATTGCCCCGGTCACCCCCCGGGGCGACCGAAGGGTGCAGACTACGGTGAATTGTTGTTTAACATGCTAGTAGTAGTAGAGCAGGGTGCCGCGGTGGTGAGGAGATGTTAACTACCTCGCCTGGTATACAGGAGGTCTAGGGTTCGATCCCGACCCTGACACCTGCTGTATATTTGGAGTTTGCGGTGTCTCTCTTATCATCACAGTGGCTAGGAGATGTTAACTACCTCGCCTGGTATACAGGAGGATCGTGGGTTCGATCCCGACCCTGACACCTGCTGTATATTTGTAGTTTGCGGTGTCTCTCTCCCTCCCCGTGGTTGCATGAATTTTTCTCCGGGTCCTCCGGTTTTTCCCCTCCGAGTTTAGAATCAACATCACGCTTTTAGAGTATTTGGCTGCTAAAAATTCCCATGCAATGATGATAAGCCACTGCGTTGAGGTCTCATTCATGTTCGCCAGGCCCCTTCTGAAAAAGCCCTATGTGGCTTGGGGGGGCCTAACCTTGTAAAATTAAATAGTTTTAGTTTCAGCACAAGCGTTCCTGAAAAGTGCGGCTTTGAGCGGAAGCAAATTCCCCCATTGATGACGTAGTAACGATAGAGTTTGACGAGCTACGATGTACTACTACAACGCACACCGCACAGTGAGGTGGACAAATAACTGAGGCTATGCCGCAGCATTAATGTATCGCCCTGCGTTATCGCGTCACTGTTGTCACTCAGCCGTGCAGCTCAAGAAAGTAGTTTGTCGTCCACTCAGAAACCGCATTGTAACGGCGCGTGTTCCGCATTATCCGGCATGCCACTTCTCTATTGTTGAAGAACGTGGACCTCCCCAAAATGGAACATCTTCGCCAGTTAGAAACATTCAGGCTGGCCTGCCTACGATCCATCCTGGGTTTAACCAGGCTGGATTGTGTGAGGAGCTCACAAATCCTTGAAAGATCTGGGCAAAGTCCCATCGGTGAGCTCCTCCGTCAGGCAAGGCTGCATTGGCTGGGTCATGTTGCCCGCATGCCCGACCACCGTATGCCTAAACAGCTTTTGTTTGGCCGGATAGAGGGGGTTAAACGGACCCGGCACAGGCTAGAGAAGTAATGTGGTACAAGAGGATGTGGAGCTGAATGGACTTGTCGATGACCGGTACCAGTGGTGTCAAGATTGAAGGATGCCGCTACTAGGCAGTTGGAGGCAGTCACCCTCCAGCAACAACGGAGGGCAGAAGAGCGACGCTCAAAACAATGAGCGGAGCACTGGGCAGCTAAAACACAGCAAGTTGGCACAGTAGACGGCATAGGTGGTGCATCTGCCAGTCATCTCAGTCAGTCAACCCATGGCACCTGGCTCTGTCCTGTGATGTCCTCTCAGCGGGCGTTTGACACGTCTCGTGACCTTAATAGTTCACATAGCCTGGCACAAGCGTCACAACTTAGTGGTGAATGGCGGCTGTTGTCGTTGCTGCGTATATCCATCCGCGCTGCTCGTCGCTAACAGCAACTTGCTCCAGCAGCCTGTTAAGGTTATACGTGGGGTGGGATCTTTGTCTTTGTGTTTGAGCAGACGTGGTGAAGTGCAAGCGCGACCGGGCTTACCGGGGCGGCCGTCTCTGCGCCACGTGCGCCAGCCCGCCCGCCCGCGCCAACCAGGAGCTGCTCGGCGGCGCCACGCAGCTGTCCTGCAGCCGCCCGGCGATCCGCTCGCCGCTCAAGCTGCGCAACAGCACCCTGTGGGAGGGCTCGGAGGGCGAGCAGGGAGCGCCGCCGCCGCCACCCCCCGTCGACCTGCGGCGGCCCATCGGCAGCGTCGTGCTCAACGTGTCCGATGAGAACGGCAACCGCGCCGACCTGGCGTGCAACGTGCAGCGGCCGCGCGAAGGCGACGCCGGTGCCGGCGTCCACCCGCCCCGGTGGGAGGTCGCGGACGGCGTCCTGTCGGCGAACCTCACCTACGCGACCTCCCTGGCCTGCGAGCTGGGGCCCGAGGAGATGCGGACGCTGTGGAAGATCATCGCCTTCTACAGCGAGGCGCCGCTCCGCCTCGCCAGGGAGCTCATGCTGAGCAAGGAGCCCCACCCGAGCTTTCGTTACAGGCAGGCGGCGCCCGACGGCGAGTCGCGGCACTTCACCGGCGTGAGGGCGGCCGTCATGGCCTCGCCTGCCTGGCTCATGCAGGATGTTATCGAGCTCAGGCTCGACCGCAGGCGGACGACGCTCAAG
This sequence comes from Petromyzon marinus, assembly GCF_048934315.1. Taxonomy (NCBI): domain Eukaryota; kingdom Metazoa; phylum Chordata; class Hyperoartia; order Petromyzontiformes; family Petromyzontidae; genus Petromyzon; species Petromyzon marinus. The sequence goes on from NC_133730.1 coordinate 5,773,419, forward strand.
ACGCTCTACGTGGCCTTCACGGCGGAGGTGAGCGACGCGCGCCGCCTCCCGGGCCAGGCGGACCGCAACAGTTGGGCCATGATCAGCCGCGACCGGGACGCCGGCACGGAGGCGGTGGCACTGTCGGGCGGCGTTTTTGAGCTCGACTGCCGTGCCTTCGGCTTCCCCAAGCCGACCGTGCGCTGGATTCTGCCGGACGGCACCTTCCTGCCGGCGCACGAAGGCGACGACGGCGGCGGCGGCGGCACCGACCGCGGCCAGGGCGACGGCCGCCCCGCCCGGGCGACGGCGTCGGCGGACGGGCGGCTCGCGGTGCGGGCGGCGGTCGCCGCGGACGCCGGCACCTACCGCTGCGTGGCAACCGCGAGGGAGGACCACGACGTGCTGGCGGTGCGCGTCGAGGTGCTCGACTTCTCGTCGGGCCGCGACGTCAACGGCGCGGTCGTCGCCAAGCACGCGGGCGACGCCTTGGCCCTGCCGTGTGCGGCGAGCGGCGCGCCCGACCCCTCCGTGCGGTGGATCCTCCCCGACGGGACGACGCTGGGCAGGCCGGGCGCCGGCGGCGGGCAGGCCGTCGGCGGGGCCCGCGTGTCGGCCAACGGCACGCTGACCGTCGAGGAGGTGGGCGACGGCGGCGGTGGCTACTACCACTGCGTCGCCGTCAACTCGCACGGCGTCGATCTGCTCACGCACCGGGTGGTCGTGAAGCACCGGCTGAGGCCGCCGCCTCTGCCGGCGCGTGGCCGGAGCACGAAGGCCCGCATCGAGCTGCTGCTGCCGGGCGGCGGCGTCGGGGCCGGCAGGGAGGCGGTGGTCGCGCCGGACGAGGGCTCCGGAGGGGCGGGAGAAGCGATCGACGAAGAGGACGACGGCGACAGAGGCAGAGCTTCAGCCGCCGTGGCCGCGGCCGCGACGGCGACGGCGACGAGGGCGAGGCGGCCGTACGTGCGGCCCGCTGGCGCCGCGAGACGGGTCCCAGCGAGGCCGTTCCGCAAGGGGGTGGTGGCGGCGGCGGCTGGGCACAGGGCTCAGACGGTGGAGGGGAGGCGAGGGGGGTCACGAGAGGAGGGGGAGAAGGACAAGGACAAGGAGGAGGAGGAGGAGGAAGAGTCTGGAGCGAGGTTGAATGGGAGACGGACTCAGACGAGGCCATTCCGGGAGGGGACATCGGCTGCCCCCGGCAGACGCAAGGCCCAGACCACGGCGGAGAGGCGACGGGGGTCAGAGGAGACCTCCCAAGAGTCCGGCAGCTCACGGAATGAGAAGCATGATGAGGAAAGAGGAGAAGGGGAGGAGGAGCAGGTGGAAGAGCAGAAGGCGGACGAGGCTGGGGGAAGAGCAAACGGCAGACGGACTCAGACGAGGCCGTTCCGGAAGGGGACATCAGATGCGATGGGTGGGCGCAAGGCTCAAATGGTGGAGGAGAGGCGAGCGGCATCACGGGAGGCTTCAAGGGGTCAAGAAAGCGAAGAGGAGAATGCAGAGGAGGGGGAGGATTCTGGAGGGAGGACGAACGGGAGACGGATTCCGGCGAGGCCGTTCCGAAAGGGGATATCAACTGCCGCGGGCGGGCGCAGGCCCCAGACCCTGGAAGAGACCCCAGCAGAGGCCTCCCCAGAGTCTAGCAGCTCGCAGAACAGGAACGAAGAGGAGGAGAAGGAGGAGGAGGAGGAGGAAAGGGAGTCCGTAAGGAGTTCGAACGGGAGACGGATTCCGACGAGGCCGTTCCGAAAGGGGGCAGCGGTTCCGGGTCGGCATCGGGCCCAGCCCGCCGAGGAGGAGGAGGAGGAGAGACGGAAGCCCCTCCAAGAGGGCGGAGGGAGCTCAAGGAAGGAGGAGATTGGGAAGGACAAAAGTGCAGAGGAGGATAAGGAGGAGAAGGAGGAGAAGGAGGAGAAGGAGTCTGCAGGGAGGTCGAGGGACCGCACGGATTCCGGGAATGAGCAGCGGACGCCCGGCAGGCGTTGGGGCGCTGGCGGTGGCGCTGGCGGCGGCAGCTCACGGATCAGCCAGCAGATCGGGCGGCTGGACCCGAAGAAGTGGGCAGAGATCCTCTCGCGTGTGCGCAACCGCAACGTGGCGCGGGCGCGGACCACGAGCGCGCCGGGGCCCGCGACGATGGCGGGGGCGCCGCCGACGGTGGCCGGCGCACCCAGCGGGGCCACGACGAGCGAGCCGTGGCAGCTCGTGGAGTCGGAGGAGTCGGAGAGCGAGGAGGAGCGGGAGGAGGAGCAGGAGAGGGTGGATGAGCAGGAGGAGGAGCAGGAGCAGGAGGAGAAGAGGGTGGAGGAGCAGGAGGAGGAGAGGGTGGAGGAGCGGGAGGAGGAGCAGGAGCAGGAGGAGGAGCAGGAGCGGGAGGAGCAGGAGGAGCGGGAGGAGCAGGAGGAGGAGCAGGAGGAGAAGAGGGTGGAGGAGCAGGAGGAGGAGCAGGAGGAGCAGGAGCGGGAGGAGGAGCAGAAGGAGGAGCAGGAGGAGAAGAGGGTGGAGGAGCAGGAGCAGCAGGAGGAGCAGGAGGAGGAGCAGGAGCAGGAGGAGCAGGAGGAGCGGGAGGAGCAGGAGGAGGAGCAGGAGGAGGAGGAGCAGGAGGAGCGGGAGGAGCAGGAGGAGGAGCAGGAGGAGGAGGAGCAGGTGGAGCAGGAGGAAGAGCAGGAGGAGGAGCGGGAGGAGCAGGAGAAAGAGCAGGAGGAGGAGCGGGAGGAGCAGGAGGAAGAGCAGGAGGAGGAGCGGGAGGAGGAGCGGGTGGAGCAGGAGGAGGAGCGGGAGGAGGAGCGGGTGGAGCAGGAGGAGGAGCGGGAGGAGGAGCGGGTGGAGCAGGAGGAGGAGCGGGAGGAGGAGCAGGAGGAGGAGTCTTCAGCTTCCGGGCCTCTCAGAAACCTGGACCTGTCACAGGAGGAGCTGCTGGACGCTGGGACGCTGACACAAGCAGCGCTGCCGGCGTCCGTGCTGGAGCTGTTCGAGCCGGAACACGGTGGCGGTGATGGCACTGGGAATGGGGCGGATCGAGGAGAGTCCACGAGCGTGGACGAACTTGAGGAGGAGGTGGAGGAGATCGACGAGAAGGAATCCGAGCGAGAGGAGTCCACGAGCGTGGACGAACTTGAGGAGGAGGTGGAGGAGGAGGTGGAGGAAAAGGTGGCGGAGGAGGTGAAGGAATTTGAGCGAGTTGATTCCACCAAGGAGCACGGTGGAGATTCGTTGTCACAAGAGACAACGGCCGATGAGGACCGATCTGAGGATGGAGGCGGTAAAGATCGGCCTTCTTCTAAAGATGAAGATGAGGAAGAGAGACGTTCCTCCTCCGAGGATGATGATAAAAAGTGGCGATCCTTTGAGGATGAAGATAACAAACAGGCTCGTTCCTCTGATGATGATAATGATGATGATGAAAACGAAGAAAGGCATTCCGCTGAGGATGATGAGGAGGATGGTGGTGATGATGATGATGATGAGATTCGTTCCTTTAAAAATGAAGACGAGGAAGAGGGACATGAAGAAGGTGATTATGATGACAATAACGAAGAGGATCGATCCTCTGAGGTTGAGGATGACGACGCCACGGGCCACCGCTCATCATCACGAGACAGCGATGACCGTGACGGAGCTTCTCGTCATGACATCACCACCACCGTCGTGCAATCGCCCACGGCAAAGACGATGATGGCACCACCACCAACGGATGAAAGCGACGATTTGGATTACGATTTACCGAGCTCGGAAAATGATGATGATGATGATGACGACAAAGACGATGTTGACGAAGATGGAAAAAAAACATCGGAAAACGGTGTTGATGATGATGATGATGAAGATGGAAAACCGTCGGAAAACGAGGACGATGAGAAAGATGGAAAACAACCGTGGGAAAATGATGACGATGATGATGACGAAGATGGAAAACAACCATCGGAAAACGGTGTTGATGATGATGATGAAGATGGAAAACCGTCGGAAAACGAGGACGATGAGAAGGATGGAAAACAACCGTGGGAAAATGATGACGATGACGATGATGGAAAACAACCATCGGAAAGCGATGATGATGATGATGACGAAGATGGAAAACAACCGTCGGAAAACGATGACGAAGATGGAAAACAACCATCGGAAAGCGATGGTGATGATGATGACGAAGATGGAAAAGAACCGTGGGAAAATGAAGACGATGATGGAAAACAACCATCAGAAAATGATGATGATGACGAAGATGGAAAACAACCGTCGGAAAACGATGACGAAGATGGAAAAGAACCATCGGAAAACGATGATTACGATGATGATAGAAAACAACCATCAGAGAACGATGATGATGACGAGGATGGCAATGATGATAATAACGATGATGAAAATCAAACATCAGAAATTGATGATGATACCGATACAAAAGGAACCTCAGAAAGTGAAGAAACAGCCGAAGAGTCACAACCCCCCCATGAAACCACTCCAGACTTCACATCGGCGCCAGCATGGCCGGAGTCTGGGCTACCGGCGAAACCACAGGGGGGCACCTGGCACAAGTCGGGCACTTCTCGAGAAGGAGAGGAGGAGGACAAGCAGGTGGAAGAAGAAGAGACAGTGGAGGAGGAGGATGACGCCGAGGTGGGAGAAGAGCAGCCGACAGACTCGGCCACGGAGCAGACAGGCGAAGGAAGCAACGACGGAGACGATAGAGGCGCCCACCACACGGAGCCCACGACGGACGCCGCCGAAACCGTGGACGCGTGGCCGGACACGGCGGCGCCGACGGCCGCCAAACCCGCCGAGCATGACCCGCCCGTGGTCACCGAAGCGGCCTCCTCCCCCGAGCGGCCCGCAGCCTCTCCGGAGCATGCGACGGCCGGCAGAGGCCGCTGGCCCTTCGCCGGGCGGCGACGGCCTCCCCAGCGGTGGAGGTTTCAGGAGGCGGGGGAGAGAAGCAATCGCTTCGGCGATGCTCGCCGGCCGCCCGTGCCGGGGTTCGGTGCACGGAGGGGAGGCTATGCGGGCCGAATGGGACCGGTTGATAACCAGGAAGGTGGAGGCCGGAACATCGGGCCGATCGCCGTAGCGAAAGCAAAGGCAACGACGGCGGTGGCGGCGACGGCGAAACCGGAAGGTCCGGATCTGGCGGTCACGCTGGCGGACAAGACGATCGGAGCACCGAAGGCCACGGCCGACGTACCGCCGGAGGGTCTGGTGGAGGGTGCCGACGTGGATGCAACGAGGGCAGGCGGCCGTGCGGTGGCGGCAGAGACGACGGAGAGCCAACGTGCGGAGGATACGCTCAGATCTCCCGGATCTGACGCCGTGGAGCCTCCAGAATTGACTCGTCTGGCGGAGGAGGAGTCGGGCAATCGCTGGGAAGGGCCGGAACGGCTCCGCGAGGCCGATGGCGGATATGGTGAAGTGGTGGGTCACGGCGGCGTCGGTGGTGGTGACGGTGAGGATGGCAATGCCAGGGGAGTTCCCCAGGAACCTGATGGTGGCCGTGGCAATGACAATAGAGCAACCGCCTCGTCCACTGTTGAAGAAATGTTTTCTGTTGATAATGATAACGGTGGAGATAACAATCGTAGAGATGATGACAGAGGTGACGATCGAGGTGACGATGACGGCGACAATGACGACAACCATAAACAAGATGAAGAGGCGGAACAAGAGGAGGATGTAGAGCTGTCTGAGATTCGGACCCCAGTTCACGAATCGACGAGGCGCGGCGGCTCCATCGTGGATGGAATCTTCATGGAGGTTGGGCGCGGTGGAAACGGCGGCGATGGGAAGCTGCCGGCCGGCTCATCACGTGACCCGGCGGAGGAGACCGAGGCCGGGGCGGTGGAGGCAGCCGAACCTAGCGCTGGTGTCACCGACGTCACCGAAACAATGGATGGGGAGGCAACGGCGTCCGAAGTGCCTTCGGAAAGCTGGAGACCCTGGCCCAATGCCTACGGAGAGGCTGGAACGAAGGAGCCACGTCGCATTGAACAGCGACGTGGAGGTCAACCCGAGGTCGGCGCTCAGCCCCGCCCACAAGGGCCCGGAGGAGAGCCGCCCGTTTCCGGCGGCTCCCCGGAGGGAACCCAACGCTCCAGGGTGCCGGACGAGCCGACGGGGCGTGGAGAGTCTGCAGGGACGAGGCCCCCGCCGTCGGGCCAAGCCCACGGGGAGCCACCACACCGCTCAGAAGGTACCCAGCAAGGTCACCGCCGAGGCCCTGGGGGAACCGGTGCTGCTCCCGATTCACGCAGCGGAGAAACTTCTGGTGGAGGCACTGACCGTGGAGCCGACGTTCCGGGAAGATCTCCTCCTCCTCCTCCTCATCATCCTCCTCCTGCCGGCAGGGTTGATGTCCCGGAACGGCAGCGGCCACGCTTGGGACAAGGGCCCCACGCGGGACGGCGCCGCATCTCGGCACGACCGACGCCGGCTGGCGTGGGCGAGGGCGGCGGCCGCACACAGACATCCGTGTCTGCCGCCGGAGCTGGGCGGCCCTCGTTCCGCGACGGAGCCGTCAGCGGTGCTGCCGAGTGGCATCCTCCGCGCTCGCGCGAGCCAACGGTCAGCGGCGGCGGCCCGGAAGCATCCGCCGGAGTTCCCGAGTTGCGCGAGCCCTCGCCGGTGCCTGGCCCCAATGGCGCTTCGAGCGGCCATGCCACGGAATCCGAGCAGAACCGCCTGGGGCCGTGGCCGTGGCCCCCTCGCGCCCAACCGAGCCCGGCGAGCGGCAACCCACAGAGGCCCACGCAGGTTCCGGCGAGCCCTTCCGCGGGCCGTGACAGGGCCGCCCCGCTCGACCGGTCGAGGGCCGGCGGGCGACGCCCGTGGGACAGACGAGGACCGAACGGGCAGTTGCGGCCCGCGGAAGGACTGCTGCCGCGCCGCGTGCCGGGTCGGTTGGGGCCGGAGGAGCGAGTTCACGGGGTCGGCAGTCACGGCAGTGGCGGTGGGGTCGGGCCCGCGACGCACGCTGCCCGGGCAGGCAACGGCCGCGACTCGCACGCAGAGGGGGTGACGTCGGCCGCGGAGGGCGTCCCGGGCGATGGCGGCGGGCTTCACGCCGCGTCGCCCGATCACGTGGGCGGAAGCCAAGTGGGGCAGGCGGCTCAGCGTGAAGAAAATCGGGAAGACCCAGCACCGGAAACCGCGGAGCAGGTGGCTCCTCCTGCCCTGGTGCCACCTTTTCGGAGGCAGCCGGTGGATCCTCCACACTCCGCGGGGACGACGGCAACGTCGGCCGACCCCGGGCGCCCAAGCGAACGCGTTGGGCAGCCGCCAGCGGGGCCCGTCCTTCCGGAGCGGCCCGCAAGCCCATCGTCTGGGACGGCCCCGGGGAGGTGGCCGGTGGTCGACCCGAGGCCTCAGCCGCCCCGGCCCGGCGCGGGGCAAAGCGTGGACGTGGCCTCCTCGGGACAATCCGGGACCATCCCCCGTTCCGGACTCGCGATCGCCTCGTCATCGGAAACAACGCGAGGTGGTGGTGGGCTACGCGGGGAAGCCGGTGAACCGGCACCAGGCTGGCCCTCTCCGCCGGGGCCGGGAGCCGAAGTTCCGACACCGGGCCATGGCGACGGCACACCCGACGACCGTACCGGGCACACCGACAACTCCATAGCCTCCACCTGGGGAAGGCCGCATGGCATCCCCGACGCTGCCACACCAAGGCCGCCCGGAAGAGAGCTGAACCGGCTGCAGGCGCCGGGCACGGCGGGCGCCGGAGTCCTTTGGAGGCGACCGCCGACGCCGCATGGCGCGGCCACGGAGAAGCCGCGGGTGGTGAAGACCACGACGCAGAGGCCGACGACGCTCAAGCCCGTCCACAACTACCGCTGGGACCATGCACTGAGCCGCTACGTGCCCGTCTACCTCACGCCGAAACCGCCGCCACTAGCGCCGCGGCCGTGGCCCTTCTACGCGACGGTTCGGCCTCCGGCGGCGGGGGCCGGCGGCGTCGGCGGCCGTGCCACGAACCGCCCCGAAATCACGGCTTTCACCGCCAAGCCGAGTGGCACCACGACAACGGCGGCGGCGGTGGCGCCGACGGAGAGCCCGCACGGACGCACCAAGGTCACCGTCAACTCCATCGTCATCCCCGGGTGGCCGTCGGGAGTCAAGCACCGAGGCTCCATCGTCATCCACCGCACGCCCGGCCGCTTCGGCTCCCGGAGCGGTCAGTTGCACGTGAGCAGCAGCAGCAGCAGCAGCGGCGGTGCCGGCGGCGGCTACAACTACAACACGAACAACGGCGTCAGGCCCGGAGTCTCGATAATCGTCCACAGCGCCGTGGTAGGCCACAGACCCACGCAGGCGCCGGGACAAGCTGCTGCTGCTGGTGGCGGTGGTGTCGCGACGGGAGCCAGGACGACGGCGAGGTCACCCTTCGCCGGCAGGAGGGTGCCCGAGTGGCGGCCATTTGGGCGGCCGTACCGGGGTCCGACCGGAGCCAGCACGACGGTCGCGGCCGCCACTACCGCCACGGCCGCAGCCACCTTGCCACCGCCGCCGCCCCAGCGCCGCTACCCGATGTTCGACAACAAGGTGAGCGTGCGGGGTGACGAGCGGGTTAGTGGGGGTGGGGGGGGGTGAATCGTTGAGCCGGTGTTTATTTATTCATTTTAAAAAGTTCGTGCCCCCTTTTTATTTATTTACACAATTTATGAGGGGTTCTGCACCACCACCACATCTCACACCCCTCTCTCTCTCCTCCCCTCCTCCCCAAAATCTCTCCTCTACACTCTCTGTACCCCCCCCCCCTCCTCTCTATCCTCTCTCTCTCCTATCTTTATCTCTTCTCCCATCGCTCTTTCTCTCCCCCTCCATCTCCACCCCCCTGCTCTCCTCTCTCTCCCACTCCATCACTCTCTCCTCTTTCTCTCTCTCTCCCCTCTTTCTCTCTCTCTCCCACCAAATCCCTCTCTTCCAATCTATCTCTCTCCCACCTCTCCCCTCTTTCACTCCTCCTCCATCTGTCTCCCTCTCCCCCCCCCCCTCTCTCTCTCCCCTTCCTATCTCTCCTATCTCCCCCCTCTCCTCTCTTTCTCTCCCTCTCCCACCAACTCTCTCTCTCCACCCTCTTTCCCCATCTTTCTCTCTCCCACCTCTCCCCTCTTTCTCTCCTCCTCCATCCCTCTCTCCTCTCTCCCCCCCCCCCCCAAACTCTCTCTCCCCCCAAACTCTCCCTCTCCCAACCTTCCCTATCTCCCATGCCACCTCTCTCACTCTCTCTCTCTCTCTAAAGCTCCAGCAGCCGCCGCGGGAGCGAGCAGGGGACCGCCAGGGCCCACCCGGCGTCGTTCCACCCGGCGTCGTTCCGCCCGCGGCGAATGCGGTGCCACGTGCCGGCGCTCCGCAGAAACCGCGCATCATCACCGGCGGCGGCGTGGGCGGCACCGGCACCGTCACCGTGGCGGCCGACGCCGACCTCTACGTGGACTGCCAAGTGGAGGGCAACCCCCCGCCTACCGTCACCTGGATGAAGGTGTCCACAGGTGCGGGACTGGAGGGGGACAAGGAAAGGGGCTTGGGGGAGTGGCAGGGGGGAGGAGCGCGTGGTGGTGGTGTAGGAGGTGACGACGGAGGAAGCTAATAGATTATAGAGTTGGAGGAGGTTATGGAGGGGGAGGTGGAGGAGTAGGCGGAGGTGATCGAGGTGGTGGTGATAGAGGAGATGGTGATAGAGGTGGTGGTGATAGAGAGGGCAGTGGTGGTGATAGAGGAGGTTGTGGTGGAGATAATGGAGGAGGAAGTGGAGGACGTGATAGTGATGGCGGCAGAGATGGAGGTGGTGTTGGAGGTAGTGGAGGTCATGGAGGACGAAGTGGAGGAGGTGAAGGTGATAGAGGTGGTGGTTGTAGAGGTGGTTGTGGTGGTGGCGGAGTCCCCGGTCGCTCCGTACCGTTCACGCGTTGGCGACCATGCCAATCCGAGCACCGTCCTCTTCCGCTCCGTCACGGGACGACGTCACAACCACCGCCCCCCCCACCCCCACCCGCCACCACCACCCCCCGGCAGGCGCCGTCATCAAGGCCAACTCCCGGCACGGCTCGCGCTTCGAGGTGTTCGGCAACGGCACGCTGGCGATCCGCGGCGCCGTGCTGCAGGACCGCGGCCAGTACGTGTGCACGGCGGCGAGCGCCCTGGGGGCCGCCCGGCTCGCGGTGGCCGTCGCCGTCAGCGCCCAGCCGCCGCGCGTCCTCGTCGCCGCTCGCCACCGCGACGTCACCGCGCCGCTCGGCTCCGTGGCCGAGCTGGCGTGCCCCGCCGAGGGGCGGCCCGCGCCCCAGCGGGCCTGGGTGCTGCCCGACCGGACGGTGCTGCGCGGCGCGGCGGCGGCGGCGGCGGCGGCTGGGCCGGCGGCCGTGCCGGCGACCGGAGGTGAGAGAGGCGGGAACTGGGAAGGGCCGGGGGGGGGGGGCACCGCCTTCCGTGAAGAGTCCGTCGAAATCGTCCCGAGTGGACGCTGGTTGGCGTAAATCGGCGGAGGCAAACGCCGTTGACGCCAAGTTGTAAATGTTTCCGCGGCTTAACTCTCCAACACGCCGCTGAAGTAGCAATTAATTGGTACATTTATATTCACCCGATAAACAGGGACTCCTCTAGTTACGAACGAGTTAGGTCTGTTCGTAAGTCGATTTGTTCGTGAGTCCAACTTTACTCCTGTCAATTCCAAACGTGTTGTACGGCATGTACACTTAAACACGGGAATGGCTTTAAAAGTTGTAAAATGTCCTGTAGATGTACAGTATATGCCCACTGGTTCTTCATGTTCTGCAGATGTAGATGCCACTGGTTCTTCACGTTCTGCAGATGTAGATGCCACTGGTTCTTCACGTTCTGTAGATGCCACTGGTTCTTCATGTTCTGCAGATGTAGATGCCACTGGTTCTTCATGTTCTGCAGATGTAGATGCCACTGGTTCTTCACGTTCTGCAGATGTAGATGCCACTGGTTCTTCACGTTCTGCAGATGTAGATGCCGCTAGTTCTTCACATTCTGCAGATGTGGATGCCACTGGCTCTTCACGTTCTGCAGATGTAGATGTCACTGGTACTTAACGTTCTGTAGATGTAGATGCCACTGGTTCTTCATGTTCTGCAGATGTAGATGCCACTGGTTCTTCACGTTCTGCAGATGTAGATGCCACTGGTTCTTCACGTTCTGCAGATGTAGATGCCGCTAGTTCTTCACATTCTGCAGATGTGGATGCCACTGGCTCTTCACGTTCTGCAGATGTAGATGCCACTGGTTCTTCATGTTCTGCAGATGTAGATGCCACTGGTTCTTCACGTTCTGCAGATGTAGATGCCACTGGTTCTTCACGTTCTGCAGATGTAGATGCCGCTAGTTCTTCACATTCTGCAGATGTGGATGCCACTGGCTCTTCACGTTCTGCAGATGTAGATGTCACTGGTACTTAACGTTCTGTAGATGTAGATGCCACTGGTTTTTCACGTTCGGTAGATGTAGATGCCACTGGTTCTTCACGTTCTGGAGATGTAGATGCCACTGGTTCTTCACGTTCTGCAGATGTAGATGCCACTGGTTCTTGACGTTCTGCAGATGTAGATGCCACGGGTTCTTCACGTTCTGTAGATGTAGATGCCACTGGTTCTTCACGTTCTGCAGATGTAGATGCCACTGGTTCTTCACGTTCTGCAGATGTAGATGCCACTGCTTCTTCACGTTCTGCAGATGTAGATGCCACTGGTTCTTCACTTTCTGCAAATGTAAATGCAACTGGTTCTTCACGTTCTGCAGATGTAGATGCCACTGGTTCTTCATGTTCTGCAGATGTAGATGCCACTGGTTCTTCATGTTCTGCAGATGTAGATGCCACTGGTTCTTCACGTTCTGCAGATGTAGATGCCACTGGTTCTTCACGTTCTGCAGATGTAGATGCCACTGGTTCTTCACGTTCTGCAGATGTAGATGCCACTGGTTCTTCACGTTCTGCAGATGTAGATGCCACTGGTTCTTCACGTTCTGCAGATGTAGATGCCACTGGTTCTTCACATTCTGCAGATGTAGATGCCACTGGTTCTTCACGTTCTGCAGATGTAGATGCCACTGGTTCTTCACGTTCTGCAGATGTGGATGCCACTGGCTCTTCACGTTCTGCAGATGTAGATGCCACTGGTTCTTCACGTTCTGCAGATGTAGATGCCACTGGTTCTTCACGTTCTGCAGATGTAGATGCCACTGGTTCTTCACGTTCTGCAGATGTAGATGCCACTGGTTCTTCACGTTCTGCAGATGTAGATGCCACTGGTTCTTCACGTTCTGCAGATGTAGATGCCACTGGTTCTTCACATTCTGCAGATGTAGATGCCACTGGTTCTTCACGTTCTGCAGATGTAGATGCCACTGGTTCTTCACGTTCTGCAGATGTGGATGCCACTGGCTCTTCACGTTCTGCAGATGTAGATGCCACTGGTTCTTCACGTTCTGCAGATGTGGATGCTGGTTCTTCACGTTCTGCAGATGTAGATGCCACTGGTTCTTCACGTTCTGCAGATGTAGATGCCACTGGTTCTACACGTTCTGCAGATGTAGATGCCACTGGTTCTTCACGTTCTGCAGATGTAGATGCCACTGGTTCTTCACATTCTGCAGATGTAGATGCCACTGGTTCTTCACGTTCTGCAGATGTAGATGCCACTGGTTCTTCACGTTCTGCAGATGTGGATGCCACTGGTTCTTCACGTTCTGCAGATGTAGATGCCACTGGTACTTAACGTTCTGTAGATGTAGATGCCACTGGTTCTTCACGTTCTGTAGATGTAGATGCCACTGGTTCTTCACGTTCTGCAGATGTGAATGCCACTGGCTCTTCACGTTCTGCAGATGTAGATGCCACTTGTGCTGTTCACCTATTGGCATCCTCTGTCTAACACTGTTTGATATTAGGCTCTAAAAAAGACAATGCATCATAGACTTCCAGAGCACGTTTTTGTTTGCATGTTCACCACAACTATGTGTGGTTAATGCGGACATGATTCCTTGCAAAAGTTTTCCGTTTGCCGTTTTGACACCTTACCACAACTGTTTTATTCCCATAAAGGGTAAAACCGACTCTCGTACGACAACAACAACAACAATAATTATTATTCCAACTCGCAATGTCCATCGTCCTCGTCTGCCTGCTTGCGCGCCAGCGGGTGGGCGCGCCAGCCTGGACGCCAACGGCACGCTGCGCATCGCCGACGTCTCCTTCGCCGACCGGGGCCCTTACAAGTGCGTCGCGAGCAACTCGGCCGGCGCCGACACGGCCACGGTGCGCCTCCACGTCCTCGGCCTGCCCCCCAGCATGCTGCAGGGCCGCCGCTCCGACGTCACGGCTCGCGCCGGCGCCGCCCTCGCCCTGCACTGCGCGGCGCGCGGAACCCCGGCGCCGTCGTTGCGCTGGGTGCTCGCGGGCGGCGCCCAGATCCGCCCGTCGCAGTACCTCGACGGGCGCCTCTTCGTCTACCCCAACGGCACGCTGCTGGTGAAGAGCGTCGCGCCGGCCGACGCCGGTGCCTTCGAGTGCCTCGCCACCAACTCGCTGGGCGCCGACCGCAGCGTCTTCGTCGTCACCGTCGAGCAGCACCAGCAGCAGCAGCAGCACCAGCGGCGGCCGTTACCGGACGACGTTCGGCCGCAGCGGCAGCAGCTACCGGCGATCGGCCGGGAGGCCGGGGCGGTCGCGGAGGAAGGCCGTGCGGCCAGGCCCGGCGCGGCCAGGATCGTGGCGTCGACGCCGCGGCGCATGCAGGTTAGCTACGGCGCCATGCTGCAGCTGGCGTGCAACGCGAGCGGAACGCCCGCGCCGCGCATCCTCTGGAGGCTCCCGTCGAAGAAGTTTGTGGACATCTACTCGCGGTGAGCGGGGGAGGCCTTTAGGGCGCGGGCGGTTGTGGGTGGGTGTGGGTGTGCGGTTGTGTGAGTGTGTGGGTGAGCGATTGTGTGGGTGAGTGGTTGTGCGAGTGTGTGGGTCAATGGTTGTGTGTGAGTGAGCAGTTGTGTGAGTGTGTGGGAGAGCGATTGTGTGGGTGAGTGGTTGTGCGAGTGTGTGGGTCAATGTTTGTGAGTGGGTGAGCGGTTGCGTGTTTGTGGATGAGTGGTTGTGTGTGTGTTGGTGAGTGGTTGTGTGTGTGTGGGTGAGTAGTTGTGTTCGTGTGAGTGAGTGGTTGTGTGTGAGTGCTTGTGTGTCTGTGGGTGAACGGTTGTGTGAGTGTGTGGATGAGCGGTTGCGTGCGTGTGGGTGAGTGGTTGTGCGTGCGTGGATGTGTGGATGAGTGGTTGTGTGTGTGGGCATGTGGGTGAGTAGTTGTGTTTGTGTGGGTGAGTGGTTGTGTGTGAGTGCTTGTGTGTCTGTGGGTGAACGGTTGTGTGAGTGTGTGGGAGAGTGGTTGTGTTGTATGGGTGTGTGTGTGGCCGTGGGGAGCGGTGGTGTCGTGGTTACTGCGTCGTGTTACGAACTCGGCGACCCGAGTTTGACTCCCACTCACGGCCAACACCAGTGGTGGCTATCTGAACCGGCCCTGGGCCTCCCCCCAGGTTGACTTGGCCTGAAATTAGTACCTGGCGCGGGCAGGTGTCGCGTATGTATGTATGTTGAACTTCTTTCGCACCGTACGTAACCAACCGTACTAATCGGAGGTGCAGGGGAGAGACAACGAACTAAAAACACCAACAAGCAGTTCTCAGAGAAATAACTTTTAGATAATGATTTAAAACTACACAGCTCCCAGTGGCTTCCGAACATCGGAAGGGAGAGAGCGTTCCAGACGGCCGCAGAAGCGCGTCTGAAAGCGCCGCGCGATGTGGCGACCACCGTCTTTGTTCGACGGCCGGCAGCCAAAAGCTGCCGCTGTTGCTGCGGTGGTGCCGGCCACCTGCGCCCTTCCGACCTTCTAAGCCAGCGGTTCCAAACCTTTAAGGCGCCAGGGACCGATTTCGTGGAAGACAATTCTTTCACGGACCGGGGGGCTGGGGGGGGGGTTCATCATTGGGTCTTTCCCCATTTTCAAAGAAGCTCTCCAGCGACGTTTGTTTTTTTTTACTCATTTTGGCTACTAGGCGTTAGAGCTTGTGGGCTTACCAACACCACGCGACTGAGACGAGTGCGCAGTGCGGGAAAGAGGCGCGGATGGAAGTGGTGAATAATAAAATAATACGGGCGGACCCCTGTTCTAAGCAACTGCTGCTCGCCAACTCCACCCCACCCCTTCCCCACGGCCCGCCGCTGCCGCCACCACCGCCGCAGCTCGGACGAGCGCACACGCGTGCTCACCGACGGCTCGCTGGTGGTGGCGGGCGCCAGCGAGGCGGACGCGGGCGACTACCTGTGCCTGGCGCGCAACGCCCTCGGCGACGACGCCGCCGCCACCAAGGTGGAGGTGCTGCTGCGGCCGGCGCGCATCGACGGCAAGGGGCCCGGCGGGGACCGGCGGGTGCGCTACGGCGGCGACGTCAAGTTCGACTGCGTCGCGTCGGGCGTGCCCAACCCCGAGATCTCGTGGAAGGTGCCGGACGGCACCCTGGTGAACGGCGCCGCCGCCGCCGCCGGCGCGGGTGGAGGAACGGGAGGAGGCGGCGGAGGCGGCGGGGAGCGCAGCAAGCGCTTTGTGCTGTTCGACAACGGGACGCTGTTCTTCGACAAGATGGGCGTGCGCGACCAGGGTGACTACACCTGCTACGCGGAGAATAAGGTCGGGCGCGACGAGATGGTCGTGCGGGTGCTGGTGGAGACGCGAGCCGCCCGCGTCGAGCACAAGGTCTGTGCACCGTTCATTCCTTCATTGTTAAGCGACGGACCAAACTCTATTGCGCACATTTTAGATTTTTTATCGGTCGATTATATTATTTAATGTCTTATTATTTATTTGTTTTTAGCTGGTAAGGCCTGAGGAGCTACACAGTGACCCTGAGCCATGACTTTGGCAACGATGTTTGCCGAGAGGTAAAAGCTTCGTGTCCTTACTAAAATAATAATCGTTAAACTATTAAACGGATTTTTTTCATTCTACCAGGTAAGGCCCCACTGAGCTGTACAGTTCTTTTTCAGAAGCGACCTGGCCATCACAAACAAAGTGACTTATCATCACCACGTCGACATTTATAGCAGCCAAATAATGTGAATGTCAACGGCGCAACACGACAATTTATGACGATGCATTAATTACGACGATTAATTGCGACGATTGATTACGACGATTGATTACGACGGTTAATTGCGACCAATAATCACGGCGATTAATCACGACGACTAATCACGACGAACGAATGAATGCCGAGCGGTGGCGATGCCCGCGTCGTTCCGCAGGAGAGGAACGCGCTGGTGCAGGCCACGTCGGGCTCGACGGCCCTCCTCGAGTGCCTGGTGTCCGGCGAGCCGGCGCCGCGCCTCGCCTGGTCGACTCCCAACGGCGAAGTCCTCCTCGCCCCCTCCTCGTCCGCCTCCTCCTCGTCCCCGCGCCTCCACGTGCTCGCCGACGGCTCGCTGGAGATCCGGGCGGCGCGCCGTCGCGACGCGGGCGACTACACCTGCTCGGCGCGCAACGCCGCCGGCTCGGACGCGCGCACGGTGCGCCTGGCGGTTCGCGACCTCCCGCCGGCCATCAACGGCCTGGCGGGCGACGCGCTGGCGGAGCCGCGGCGCGAGGCCGCCCTGGCGCACGCGCGCAAGCTCCTCCACTGCCGGGCCGAGGCACGGCCGCCGCCGGACGGCCACGAAGACGGCGACGCGCGGCCGCTTCCCCGCGTCGCCTGGGCGGTGCCCGGCGGCGTCGTCCTGCCGGCGCCGTACCGCGGCAGCCGGCTGGTGGTGCACGCCAACGGCACGCTGGAGATCCGCAACGCCCGGCCGTCCGACTCGGCCGACTTCGTGTGCGTGGCCCGCTCCGGCGACGCCGAGAGCCGCCTGACCGTGCGGCTGGAGGTCGTCGACGTCCTCGAGGCCCCGTCGTTCCCCCCGGCCGGCGGCGGCGGCGGCGGCGGCGAGGACGAGACGGTCGCGGTGGAGCCGGGCCGGCGCTCGGCGCTGCTCAACTGCTCCGCCGAGGGCTCGCCGCGGCCCCGGGTGGCGTGGACGCTGCCGGGCGGCGCTCGCCTCGCGCCGGGCCAGAGCGCCGGGCGCTTCTCGGCGGGGGAGGACGGCGCCCTGCGGGTCTCCGAGCCCGGCGCGGGCGACGCGGGCCGCTACCGGTGCGCGGCGAGCAACGCGGCCGGCGTGGCCGAGCGCTCCCTGCGCCTGGAGCTCGGCACGCGGCCCCGGATCTCGCCGTCGGCGTCCCACCCCGGCGGGCTGGTGCGCGTCATCAGCGGCGAGACGGTGACGCTCGACTGCGCCGCCGCCGGCGACCCCCCGCCGACGGTCTCCTGGACGCTGCCTGGCGGCGCGCTCCTGGAGAGCGCCGCCGCCGGCGCCGGCGCCGGCGCCGAGC
Organism: Petromyzon marinus; assembly: GCF_048934315.1. Lineage (NCBI taxonomy): Eukaryota > Metazoa > Chordata > Hyperoartia > Petromyzontiformes > Petromyzontidae > Petromyzon > Petromyzon marinus. Next base: position 5,790,815 of record NC_133730.1, read on the forward strand.
ACGCCGGCCGCTTCTCGCTGCTCCCCAACGGCTCGCTCGTCGTGAGCGACGTCACGGCGCACGACCGCGGCAACTACGTGTGCCGGGCCCGCAGCCGCCTCGGCGAGGACTCGCGCCTGGTGCCGGTCATCGTCATCGCCTACCCGCCGAGGATCACCGCGGGGCCGCCCCAGACGTACCACGCCCGGCCCGGCACGTCCCTGCAGCTGTCGTGCCTCGCCATCGGAATCCCGCGGCCCGACATCACGTGGGAGTTGCCGGACCGCACGCGTCTCTCCGCCGCGGCGGCGGCGCCGGCGGCCGGCGGCGGAGCGTCCGCGGCGAGACGAGCGGCCGGAGGGAAGTTCCTGGTGCTGCCGCAGGGGGCCCTGGTAATCCCGAGCGCCGGGCCGCGCGACAGCGGCGTCTACCGCTGCACGGCGCGCAACCTGCTGGGCAGCGATGTCAAGGCGACGTACCTCTACGTGCTGTGAGCCGCCGACGTCGGCTGTGGCGGCGGCGGCGGCGGTGGACGTGGTGATGGTGGTGGAGATGGTGGTGGTGATGGTGGTGGTGGTGGCAGAGTAGGGGGGACACAGCTGGTGCATCTGCCAGTCGTCTCGGTCGGTCGACACAACGGGCAACTTCAGGGTCCGTTCCGCGTGACCGCCTCCCGCCCTGTTGGTTGGCAGCGAGAGCCTTGGGACACTTCACGCGACGGCCTCGAAGCGCACGCACCTAGCCTGGCACAGGTGCCGCTGTGACGTCACCGCCACTGAGCGACGAATGGTGGGTATTGGTTTTGGCGGAGGCGGCAGCGGTGGCGGTGTTCGGTGATTCACTTTTGCCGAGTCTGTCTGGGTCGGACGATGTTTCTGCGACCAGCACACCATGGTCCAGTGTAACGTCTTGCCACGCACGGGGTGAGGTGGGGGGGTCTAGGGTTCTAGTCCCGCCTACCAGCCACTCGGAAGATGCTGTCGAGCGGGAGATTGAACCCTGGTGGTGGTTTCCAAGGTGGCGACGTTGCGGTGAACTTCCTGCGTGCCGGTGGTGGAGGCGGCTGCGATGACGTTGGCGATGTTGGTGATGGTGGAGCAATCAGTGCATAAGCAAAGAAGATGATGATGATTTTACATTGAACACCTTAGTTACCATGGCAGATGATTGATGGGAAATATGTTGTACACGTTGCCATGATCATAAAACAACAACAATGATTATGATGATCGCATTTAGAGTAGCGATTAAGACAATGATGATGATGATGATGTGAACACTGCACAGAATTCTGGATGATGACGATGGCGATCACGTGATGGTCAGTGGAGACAGTGATGGAATCAGTGACGATGATGACGGTGGTGGTGGTGATTATGGGAACACTACACAGAAATTTGGATGATGATGACGATGATGATGGCGATCACGTGATGGTCAGTGGAGACATTGATGGAATCAGTGACGATGATGACGGTGGTGGTGGTGATTATTGGAACACTAGACAGAAATTTGGATGATGATGACGATGATGATGGCGATTACGTGATGGTCAGTGGAGACATTGATGGAATCAGTGACGATGGTGATGGTGGTGGTGATTATGGGAACACTACACAGAAATTTGGATGATGATGTGATGATAATGAGGGCGAGCAGGTGATGTTGGTCGGTACATGCATTGATCTAACCAGTGGTGACGATGCCGCCAATCAAATCACGATGAAACATTATAGCCATGAAGAGCACACACTATGGACCGAAGCGGTGGCTCTGAAATGCTGACGATTCGCTTGACGAATGAACAACAACAATAACAACAACAACAACAACGCCACGGACATCCTCGACACGAGCGACGAGTCGACTGGAAATCAATAACACGCTCATCACGAACAGTTACTTATTTACGCGGTGGAAGGGGGGCCCACGACCGAATCGGAGGACGCTGCTTTGGCAAGGGAGGGTCCTGCTCCGTCGGGGATGTTCCAGCAACACCGCGTTGCATTGTTGCGTGGTTTGTTTAAGCTGTGGGAGGGAAACGGGAGAGGCCAGAGGACCCCCTCCCCCCCACCACCCTCTTCTTGTAGAACATGGGGAGAGAATACACACAAACAACTCTACACTGAAACTAAAAACGTGTGGCCCACGTCGGGAGTCGAACCCAGGCGGGCAAAGCCTCCCTGCCACCCGGACGTTGAAGTCACGTCGACAGCATCCGTGGTCGATGAGGATGGCGGTGGTGAGTGTGATTGCGATGATGGTGATGGTCGGTATGATTGTGATGGTGCTGATGGTGATGGTCAGTGTAATTGTGATGAAGGTGATGGTCGGGTATGATTGTGATGGTGCTGATGGTCAGTGTGATTGTGATGATGGTGATGATCGCTATGATTGTGATGGTGCTGATGGTGAGGATCAGTATGATTGTGATGGTGCTGAAGGTGATGGTCAGTGCGATGGTGATGATGGTGATGGTCAGTGTGATTGTGATGATGGTGATGGTGATGATCGTTATCATTGTGATGGTGCTGATGGTGAGGATCAGTATGATTGTGATGGTGCTGATGGTGATGGTCGATATGATTTTGATGGTGATGAAGGTATTGATCAGTTTTGTTGCGATGATGATGGTAATGATTGGTATGATTATGATGGTGCTGGCGATGATGGTGATGATCAGTATGATTATGATGGTGCTGATGGTGTTGAAGTGTGATTATGATGATGCTGATGGTAATGATCAGTAGGATTATGATGGCGCCAATGGTGATGATTGCTGTGATTGTAATGGTGATGGTGACGTCACTGCCATACAATTTCACCAGATCAACAAATCTGATGTTGATTCGGCCTCATCAAATGGAAAAAAACAACCGCCCACCCTCCCGAGCCATAGGAATGTGGAATTTACACCGCTGGCTCTGCATGCCTGCAAACCGAGAGTTGAGCACCCGATGCCTCAATGCTCGTTGGAGCAGCAGGAGGATCACACAGGCCTGCGGAAGAAGATGCCGATGATGTTGATGATGAGCATGTTGATGATGATGACGAGGATGTTGATGATGATGACATCATCATATTTAGCAATTCACAAGGGGCACTTATTGACGCGCGGAGTGACGCGCGGAGGGACGCGGGGAGCGACGCGCGGAGTGACGCAGGGAGTGACGCGCGGAGTCACGGGCGGAGCGACGCGCCACGGTTTTTGTAATGACAGCGATGAGAAAACGTTTGCCTGTCACAGCAAGTCCTGGTTTAACGCGCTCGCTGGCAGCGGCGGCGCGTTATAACGGCGCGCGACGTTACAATGGCGCATGCGTTCCACGTTACAACCGCGCATGCGTTAACACGTTATAACGACGCATGCGTTCCACGTCGCGCAAAATGTGTCCCCGCACGGGAGGATGTCGTCGCAGCCACAACGCGTTACAGCGTGAACGCCGCGCGCGCTAAGCAAGCACTTGCCGTACGTAACCTGTAATAAAACACGTTTTTTTATACACACACACACGCATATATAAGAACGCATATGTTTTTGACCTTAATAACGAACGGCGATTGCTGATGATGATGATGATGGTATTGTTATAACAATTATTCTAATAGTGCGCGCCTTTAGGAAATGTTAATCGCTGGGAATTGGACGTTACGCGTCGCCCACGTGGCAAGGATTCATCTTCTTTGGTTCTTTCGGTAAAGTCACGTGGAATGAAAATAAAATTATAAATTAATGAAATAAAATATCGCGTTATTTTATTTTATCAATGTATTATTTTATTCTCATTCTACGTGGTGGTGACTTTACCGAAAGAACCAAAGAAGATGAATCCTTGCAGTCACGAAAGCTTTCAATCTAAATTTAAGGCGCTGGCTGTTCTACCGAGTCTTTCTCTCTACTACCGGTCAGCCTCTGCACTGCGACCTCACTGTCGAACCTTCTCCCCCACACTTATTTCATCCTCATCCCCCCTCCTCCTCCCACTGTCGTGAATATACGAACAACAACAACAACAGCTTGCGGCAAATTCCGCTGCGCGTCACTCGTATCTCGGTGGCGCTGGTGGTGGTGGTGGTGGCGTTGGCGGTTGTGGTGGTGGTGATGGTGGGGGAAGCGGTGGCGTTGGTGGTGGTGGCAGCGGCGGTGGTGGTCACGGTGGTTACGGTGTTGGTGGTGGCGGAGGCGGTGGTGGTAGCGGTGGCGGTTGTGGAGGTGGTGGTGGTGGCGGTGGTGTTGGTGGTGGTGACGGTGTTGGTGGCGGAGGCAGTGGTGACGGTGTTGGTGGTGGCGGTGGTGGTGGCGGTGGTGGCAGTGGAGGTGGTGGTGCCGGTGGCGGAGGCGGTGGTGACGGTGTTGGTGGTGGTGGTAGCGGTGGTGGCAGTGGTGCTGGTGGTGGTGTCGGTGGTGGGGGTGGCGGTGGTGATGGTGCTGCTGCTCGACAACCCTGTGTCTCTCTATCGAGGCCCGTGGAGCAGGAACGTCTGACAATGCGCCGCAGGAAGGGTTGCGCTCGGAGAGACGGTTGGAACAGTAAACATATAAATTTATTTTGCTTATTTTCTTCCATCGCCCTTGTTATTGTTCGTAAATCAGAGACCGCCACGGTGCCTGAGAAGATGTTAACTCCCTCGCCTGGTATGCAGGAGGTCGTGGGTTCGATCCCGGCCATGACGCCTGTATATAAAAAAAATAAACTATTAAACTGTTTTTGTTTTAAATACACCAGGCAAGGGCCCACTGAGCTACGTAACTCTTTTTCAGAAGCGACCTCGTTTTCACAAATGATAGCTCAACAAATTGGCCTATCGCGTGTAAATTCCTAGCAGCCAAAATTCGCTCAATGCGTGGTTCTAAATTGTGGAGGGGAAAACCGGAAGAAGCGGGGAACAATCCACCCGACCGCAGGCAGAACGTGCAAACTTCAAATATAAAGGCGTTGGTGGTCGGGGTTAAACCCACAACCTCCTGTATACCAAGCGAGGTGCTTAACATTTCGCCACCGCACCGCAAACTTGCAGTTCGCAAGTTTCCCTCTCTCCACGTGGTCGCGTGCATTTTTCTCCGGGCCTGCTCCTTTAAATGTCCACGTGATGATGATGACGACGACGATGACGACTCCGACAAGCCACCCCATGTCGCTGAACTGTCACGAGTGACAGCGGGGATCGCTTCCTGACGAACCAGAAGAGCTACACACACGGCAGCCCTGTTGGGGCCTTGCCTGGTTAAATGAACATTAGTGAACAAATGAGGTTGGATAAACAGACGACACGCCTCATCCGCGCCTGTTCGTGCCTCCCCAGAGAACATTTAGAAATATAACCACCCGGCACCATCAGTGTTTCATCAGCAGCAGCAGTAGAGATAGGACGTTGCTTGAATCAACTGGTCTCTATGCGAATCTATGGGTCTCTGTGTGAGTGTATGGGTCTCTCTGTGAGTCTATGGGTCTATATGTGAGCGTATGGGTCTCTATGCAAGTCTATGGGGCTCCATGTGAGTTTATGGGTCTCTTTGTGAGTGTATGGGTCTTTATGTGACTCCATGGGTCTCTACGCAAGTCTATGGGTCTCCGTGTGAGTCTATGGGTCTCTATGTGAGTCTATGGGTCTCTGTGTGAGTCTATGAGGCTCTCCGTTAGTCTATGGGTCTCCGTGTGAGTCTATGGGTCTCTGTGTGAGTATATGGGTCTTTATGTGACTCTATGGGTCTCGATGCGAGTGTATGGGTCTCGATGCGAGTCTATGGGTCTCTATGAGAGTCTATTTGTCTCCATGTGCGTCTGGGTCTCTATGCCCGTATGTGGGTCTCTCTGTGACTCTATGGGTCTCTTTGTGACTCTTTGGGTTTCTGTGGGAGTGTATGGGTGTCCATATGAGTTTATGGTTCTCTATGTGATTCTATGGGTCTCTATCTGATTCTATGCTCTCTAAGCGAGCCGATGTGTCTCTATGCAAGTCTATGAGTCTGCTTGTGGGTATATGGGTCTCTATGCAAATCTATGGGTCCATATGTGAGTCTATGGGTCTCTACGCAAATCTATGGGTCCTTATGTGAGTCTATGAGTCTCTATGCAAGTCTATTGGTCTCTGTGTGAGTCTATGGGTCTCTATGCCAGTCTATGGGTCTCGCTATACGAGTATATGGGTCTCTATGTGAGTCTATCTGTTTCTACGCAAGTCTATGTGTCTCTGTATGAGTCTATGGGTCTCTATACAAGTCTATGTGTCTCTGTGTGAGTCTATGGGTCTCTATGTAAGTCTATGGGTCTCTATGTGAGTCTGTGAGGCTCTCCGTGAGTCTATGGGCGTCCGTGTGAGTCTATGGGTCTCTATGTGAGTCTATGGGTCTCTATGTGAGTCTATGAGGCTCTCCGTGAGTCTATGGGTGTCCGTGTGAGTCTATGGGTCTCTTTGTGAGTCTATGGGTCTCTGTGTGAGTCTATGGGTCTCTATGTGAGTCTATGGGTCTCTATGTAAGTCTATGGGTCTCTATGTGAGTCTATGGGTCTCTATGTGAGACTATGGGTCTCTATGTGAGTCTATGGGTCTCTATGTGAGTCTATGGGTCTCTGTGTGAGTCTATCGGTCTCTATGTGAGTCTATGGGTCTCTATGTGAGTCTATGAGGCTCTCCGTGAGTCTATGGGCCTCCGTGTGAGTCTATGGGTCTCTATGCGAGTCTATGGGTCTCTATGTGAGTCTATGAGGCTCTCCGTGAGTCTATGGGTGTCCGTGTGAGTCTATGGGTCTCTTTGTGAGTCTATGGGTCTCTGTGTGAGTCTATGGGTCTCTATGCGGGCTATGGGTCTCTATGTGAGTCTATGGGTCTCTATGTGAGTCTATGGGTCTCTGTGTGAGTCTATGGGTCTCTATGCGAGTCTATGGGTCTCTATGTGAGTCTATGGGTCTCTATGTGAGTCTATGGGCCTCTATGTGAGTCCGTAAGGCTCTCCGTGAGTCTATGGGCCTCCGTGTGAGTCTATGGGTCTCTATGCGAGTCTATGAGTCTCTATGTGAGTCTATGGGTCTCTATGTGAGTCTATGCGTCTCTATGTGAGTCTATGGGTCTCTGTGTGAGTCTATGGGTCTCTATGTGAGTCTATGGGTCTCTATGTGAGTCTATGGGTCTCTGTGTGAGTCTATGGGTCTCCGCGTGAGTCTATGGGTCTCTATGTGAGTCTATGGGTCTCTATGTGAGTCTATGGGTCTCTGTGTGAGTCTATGGGTCTCTATGTGAGTGTCTGTGGGTCTCTGTGTGAGTCTATGGGTCTCTATGTGAGTCTATGGGTCTCTATGTGAGTCTATGGGTCTCTGTGTGAGTCTATGGGTCTCTGTGTGAGTCTATGGGTCTCTGTGTGAGTCTATGGGTCTCTGTGTGAGTCTATGTGTCTCTGTGTGAGTCTATGGGTCTCTGTGTGAGTCTATGGGTCTCCGTGTGAGTCTATGGGTCTCTATGTGAGTCTATGGGTCTCTATGTGAGTCTATGGGTCTCTGTGTGAGTCTATGGGTCTCTGTGTGAGTCTATGGGTCTTTATATGAGTCTATGGGTCTCTGTGTGAGTCTATGGGTCTCTATGTGAGTCTATGGGTCTCTATGTGAGTCTATGGGTCTCTATGTGAGTCTGTGAGGCTCTAAGTGAGTCTATGGGTCTCTATGTGAGTCTATGGGTCTCCGTGTGAGTCTATGGGTCTCTATGTGAGTCTGTGAGGCTCTCCGTGAGTCTATGGGCCTCCGTGTGAGTCTATGGGTCTCTATGCGAGTCTATGGGTCTCTATGTGAGTCTATGAGGCTCTCCGTGAGTCTATGGGTCTCTATGTGAGTCTATGGGTCTCTATGTGAGTCTATGGGCCTCTCCGTGAGTCTATGGGTCTCTATGCGAGTCTATGGGTCTCTGTGTGAGTCTGAGGCTCTCCGTGAGTCTATGGGTCTCTGTGTGAGTCTATGAGGCTCTCCGTGAGTCTATGGGTCTCTATGTGAGTCTATGAGGCTCTCCGTGAGTCTATGGGTCTCTATGTGAGTCTATGAGGCTCTCCGTGAGTCTATGGGTCTCTGTGTGAGTCTATGAGGCCCTCCGTGAGTCTATGGGCCTCTCCGTCTAAGTCGACGGTGACTGGGCTCGCAGCACCAAGCCGCTGTACTCGCCATCACGGTTCTAACCGCAGCGGAACAACTCGACAACCTGGTGTCGAAACCCAGCTTCTCAGCTGTGATCGCGGTCTCAGCCGCCGCCTGTGACTTCAGCTGGTGGAACTCAAGACAACACCCCCCCACCCCCCCCCCCAAAAAAAAAAATGGCTTTAAATTCTGGTGGCTCATAAAAACACACACACACACACCACACACACCACACACACACCACACACACCACACACACACCACACACACCACACACACACCACACACACACCACACACACACCACACACACACACCACACAGCAACCACACACACCACGCACACACCACACCACACACACACCACGCACATACCACACACACCACGAACACACCACACACACACCACACACACACCACACACACACCACACACACACACCACACACACACACCACGCACACACAACACCACACACACACCACACACACACCACGCACACACCACGCACACACCACACACACACCACACACACACCACGCACACACCACACACACCACACACACACCACACACACACCACACACACACCACACACACACACCACGCACACACCACACACACACACACCACACACACACACCACACACACACACCACACACACACCACACACACACCACGCACACACCACGCACACACACACACACACCACACACACACCACACACACACACCACACACACACACCACACACACACACCACACACACACACCACACACACACCACACACACACCACACACACACACCACACACACACACCACACACACACCACACACACACCACGCACACACCACACACACCACGCACACACCACACACACACCACGCACACACCACGCACACACCACACACACACACCACACACGCCACACACACACACCACACACACACACCACACACACGTATAAATCTGTCCACAAATTGAGATTGAACCCATGGGTGTATCATCCGCAGCCGGCGAAAGCGCCGATGAGGACCTTTCGCCATCGTCACCCCGACACGAAGCTCGCCACGTGTTCGAAGCTCCCAAATAATCCGGAGTGATAACTACACTCTGTAACACGATTTCTGTTCCTGGGTAGTAAGTGTTATTTTCTAATTGCCTATGCCTCTAAAGTACAGACAGTGGCTATTATTATCCCCCACGAAACTTTGCTTTTGTGACCAGGAATTTACGTGAAGGAATGACACAAATGCACACCACGTGTTCTCATTGACAATAGGTACATTTCAAAATAATCACCGTCCTGGTCACTAAAGCAAAGCTTGTGGGGACTAATAGCCATTTTCTGTACTTTCGAGGCCTTAAGCAATCAGGAAATAACACTTACTACCCAGGAGCAAAAATAAAACATTTGTCACAAAGTTATTTATCGCCTCGATATTAACACCACGGCTCGCGTGTTGTTTTTGTTGACTTCGTTCGTTGTTGTTGTTGTTGTTGCTGCTGCTGCTGTTGTTGTTGCTGCTGTAGTGAAAGTTTAGCCACTTATGGCGTTCACGGTCGGGACTAATGTCACTCCTCTCTGTAACTCCTGTTTTGTTGACTTCGTTCGTTGTTGTTGTTGTTGTTGCTGCTGCTGCTGTTGTTGTTGCTGCTGTAGTGAAAGTTTAGCCACTTATGGCGTTCACGGTCGGGACTAATGTCACTCCTCTCTGTAACTCCTGTTTTAGGTCTGTACATAACCGCGTCGCTTTGTATGTCTGCAATAATAATTTGCTGTTTTCTATTAAAACATATGGATCATCTGTTGGTGGTTTGTGTTTCATCATCGATATTTGTCGTTGTTGTTGTTGGAACAAGTGGTTTGTGAATTCGCGAAGTTTTTACGAGTTTTTTATTTATTTAAAGCGTGGCCCAACGGTCCAGGACACACAGAGTTACGATTTTAACAAATCACATCGGGTGATTTAACTCATTTTAACGCAAGTTCACACTGACTTCCATTGTTAACATTAATGCAGGCATGAATTGTCCGTTGAAATTAATTCAGGACTTTTTTGCCATTGTGATGCTACTGTGATGCCAGTATGATGCCAGTATGATTCCAGTGGGATGCCGGTGTTGTATCAGTACGATGCCAGTGTGTTGCCAGTGTGATGTCAGTGTGATGTCAGTGCGATGTCAGTATGACGCCAGTGTGATGTCAGTGCGATGTCAGTGTGATGTCAGTGCGATGTCAGTGTGATGTCAGTGTGATGCCAGTATGATGTCAGTATGACGTCAGTATGACGCCAGTATGACGCCAGTATGATGTCAGTATGGTGTCAGTGTGATGTCAGCGCGATGTCAGTATGATGGCAGTATGATGCCAGTGTGATGCCAGTGTGATGTCAGTGTGATGTCAGTGTGATGTCAGTGTGATGCCAGAGTGATGTCAGTATGATGCCAGTGTGATATCAGTGTGATGTCAGTGTGATGTCAGTGCGATGTCAGTATGACGTCAGTATGACGCCAGTGTGATGTCAGTGCGATGTCAGTGTGATGTCAGTGCGATGTCAGTGCGATGTCAGTGTGATGCCAGTGTGATGTCAGTGTGATGTCAGTGTGGTGTCATAACCGCGGCAATGTTGACACCGCGAGGTCCAGGCACAGCCATCGCTGGCGATGGTGCAGAGACAGAGAGAGAGAGACTGCACCTGGGAGATAATTGCCTAAAATTATCATCCACAGATTTCAAGGGCAATTATGTTGTCGGGTGAGAAGGGATAGTGGTGCGGGAGGGGATTATCTGAACCGGTCCTGGGCTTCCCCTTAGGTTGACTCAGCCTCAAATGAGTACCTGTTGCGGTGTGTGGTAAACATCGCCACTGGGGAGACAAAGGCGGCCGGGTGCGGTGCTGGCCACCCACCCCCTCGTGTGCCGCCGTGCCGCCCTTCATAGGTGGTGGTGCTGCTGCTTGGGGATGGGAGGGGGGATGGAGGGGGGTGGGGGGTGATGGGGGGGTGATGGGGGGGATGGAGGGGGGTGGGGTGATGGGGGGGGGAGTGGGTGATGGGGGGGGCAGAGTGGGTGATGGGGGGGATGGAGGGGGGGATGGGGGGGGGGTCAATCGCTGCGCCGCGACTTTCGGGAGACGTTTTGACTTTTACAGCCTCGCCCATCCTCCACACCCCCCCCCCCCTCCTCGACTCCCACAGCAAAATTAATCAAGGAAGAGCTTAGTGGGCGGTGGAGGGGGGAGTGTGTGTCCCTGTGGTTTCTTCTGACGTCCACCGAACGTTCAGGGGACACCACCGCCGCGACTGCGAGCCGAGCTCATCGCGGGGATGGGCTGCGTCGCTTCATCTAGGTGCAGGTGGAGCCGCATGATGATAACATGATGATAACACGATGAAAACACGATGATAACACGTGTCTTTATTAATGAAGGGTTTCAACTCGGAGTTGGTAGTGTGCCGGGTTAGGGGGCCGTCCATAAATGACGTCACGCGATTTTGGACGATTTTTGTTTTCGTTTTACTTTGCAAAAAGCGACGTGGCCACAAGTAACAGTTTGACAAAATGGCCTTATTGGGTGGAAAATGTATAGCGGCCAAAAACTCTGAACGCGTGATGTGAATTATAAACGTTTGTGGGGGGAGGAAATAACCGCCAGACCCCGGGAAAATAATCCACGCGACCGCAGGGAGAGAGAGAGACACGCAAACTCCAAATATACAGCAGCAGCAGGCGTCAGCGGTCTGGATCGAACCCACGGCCTCCTGTACACCAGGCGAGGTAGTTAACATCTCATAGCCACCGTGATGATGATGAGAGAGAGACACGCAAACTCCAAATATACAGCAGCAGGCTTCAGGGTCTGGATTGAACCCACGACCTCCTGCACACCAGGCGAGGTAGTAAACATCTCCTAGCCACCGTGATGATGATGATGATGAGAGAGACACGCAAACTCCAAATACACAGCAGGGGTCAGGGGTCGGGATTGAACCCACGACCTCCTGTACACCAGGCGAGGTAGTTAACATCTCCTAGCCACGCAGGAGTGACAGTAAATCCCCCTCCCCCCCCTGAGGATATGTCGCCGCGTCTGTCCCGTCTGTCCTGTCTGCCTGCCTGTCTGTCTGACTTATCACCAGCACGCGATGAATATCACCGGGCGCCAATTAGGCCGCTCAGAAGAAACTTGGGGGTGGACGGCGGAGTGGAAGGGCGGGAGTGGGTGTGCATTGGTGGGTGGGGGGGGGGAGGGTCAAAAATCGAGGATGAAAATAATGTTCCAATATCATCTCTCACGACGGTGAGGACGACCAAGAAGAGAGGAGAGTGGGCGGCCGGGCGGGCGGGCGCGTTTGCGGACGGCTGCTGCCCGGTCATTGAGGCGCATTTACAACTGTGGGACTGAAGAAAAAAATCACACGAATAAACTCCTTAACGGAAACAGTTTAATATAACAAAAAAACAAACCACAACAACGGTTTTATTCACAGCTTGGTTGAACTCACGGTCGAGAAGCACGCCTGCTCCCACATCAACGCTTGCTTGATTTAATTGTTTACTTTATGAATGAATCTTCAATGTACAACTTTTGTGTTTCGTGGCGGAGTGATGGTGCCCGTAACTCGTTGACACGGAGCAGGCGCGCCTGAGACACCTGGCGCCGGCATCTCACTGACCTACACACAAATTTATAAATAATAAAAAGCGTCCATACAAAATGTCAATTGCTTGAAAGTCGTAGAATTCATTGATTAATCGATGCCGATTTTGATTGAGGCATGCATTGTCACCGGATCTGAGCACGTGTGCAAAATGTGGAATTGATTGGACTACGGGGAGTCGGCTAACTTTTGATTACAAAAGTGACGTAAAACCGGTGAATAAATCATCGTGGGGGGGGGGGGCCCTTACAATACCGGTAACCGGAATTCAAACTCTGTCCCCCCCCCCACCACCACCGCTCCACACCACCCCGGTTTTAACCGGTTAAAACCGGCTAAGGTTCTACGGGAGATCTTTGTCTGCGTGGATGTGTGGATGGGGAGCGGTGGTGTAGCGGTTAGCGCAACGCTGCGCGACAAACCCTGGCGATTTGGGGAGGCCCGGGACCGGTTCAGAGAATCGTCACTGGTGTTGGCCGTGAGCGGGAATCGAACCCGGGTTGCCGGGTTCGTAGCGCAGCGTAGCGCTAACCGCTACACTACCGCTCCCCACACATACACACACACATACACACGCACGGGCACATACACACACACAAACACCCATGCACACACACACACCCATGCACACACACACACCCATGCACACACACCCATGCACACACACACGGGCACACACACACGGGCACACACACACGGGCACACACACACGGGCACACACACACACACCGGTACACACACACACCGGTACACACACACACCGGTACACACACACACCGGTACACACACACACCGGTACACACACACACCGGTACACACACACACCGGTACACACACACACCGGTACACACACACACCGGTACACACACACACCGGTACACACACACACCGGTACACACACACACCGGTACACACACACACCGGTACACACACACACCGGTACACACACACACCGGTACACACACACACCGGTACACACACACACCGGTACACACACACACCGGTACACACACACACCGGTACACACACACACCGGTACACACACACACCGGTACACACACACACCGGTACACACACACACCGGTACACACACACACCGGTACACACACACACCGGTACACACACACACCGGTACACACACACACCGGTACACACACACACCGGTACACACACACACCGGTACACACACACACCGGTACACACACACACCGGTACACACACACACCGGTACACACACACACCGGTACACACACACACCGGTACACACACACACCGGTACACACACACACCGGTACACACACACACCGGTACACACACACACCGGTACACACACACACCGGTACACACACACACCGGTACACACACACACCGGTACACACACACACCGGTACACACACACACCGGTACACACACACACCGGTACACACACACACCGGTACACACACACACCGGTACACACACACACCGGTACACACACACACCGGTACACACACACACCGGTACACACACACACCGGTACACACACACACCGGTACACACACACACCGGTACACACACACACCGGTACACACACACACCGGTACACACACACACCGGTACACACACACACCGGTACACACACACACCGGTACACACACACACCGGTACACACACACACCGGTACACACACACACCGGTACACACACACACCGGTACACACACACACCGGTACACACACACACCGGTACACACACACACACGGGCACACACACACACGGGCACACACACACACGGGTACACTCTTACCCACTCACTCGCTCACCAACCCATTCAACCCACCTACCCACTCATTCGCCCAATCAAAGGCAAAGATCCCCCGTAAAGCCTGTAACGGACTGTTGGGGCAAGTGCTGCCAGCGAATAGCAGCACTAATGAAGGCTGACAGGGTACACGATGGTTGTGGGCGGACAGCAGAGCGCCCGGCCGCCTTTGTCTCCCTGGTGCTGATGTTTTCTATATACACACGCACACTGCACCAGGTAATTATTTAAGGCTGAGTCGACCTAGGGTAGACCCAGGACCACGTCGAAACACGAATTTTGAGGTCGCCAGGTTCGTAGCGCAGCGCGCTAACCGTTACGCCACCGCTCCCCTAACTCAGCAGACTTTTGGGGAAAGTGCTATTAGCGGAAGCGGTGGGGGGGGGGGGTGTCCAGCACCACGCCAGGCCGCCTTTGTCTCCCCCAGTGGCGATGTTTACGACTGCACCACCACACCAGGTACTCATTTCAGGCTCCAGCCAGCGCAAGTGAGACAGACGCACGCTCGCACGGCAGAAATTCAGCTCCCCGCTTTGCCCCTTTGATGACGGAATGAGTTCCAGAAGTTGTTTCACTGCAAGTCACTGCCATCCACGCACAAAGACAAAGGTCCCCGCCCCGCCCCCATCCTGTATAGCCTCGGCAGACCGTTGGGGCAAGTGCGTCTATTTAACGAGTAACTATGAAGGCACACGAGGGGGTGGGGTGGAATGGGCGGCCACTGTGAACTCAGTGGGAGTGAGAGAGACAACAACATAGACAGGGCTTGAACCAGGTGGTCAATGTTTCTGGGTCAAGCTCTCCGACACGGCCACTGTGAACTCAGTGGGAGTGAGAGAGACAGAGACACACATATAGACCCCAGGGCTTGAACACAGGTGGTCAATGGTTCTGGGTCAAGTGTCTCTCTCACTCCCACTGTGAACTCAGTGGGAGTGAGAGAGACAGAGACACACCATAGACCCAGGGCTTGAACACAGGTGGTCAATGGTTGCGGGTCAAGTGTCTCTCTCACTCCCACTGTGAACTCAGTGGGAGTGAGAGAGACAGAGACACACATACATAGAGGCAGGGGCGTGAACACAGGTGGTCAATGGTTCTGGGTCAAGTGTCTCTCACTCCCACTGTGAACTCAGTGGGAGTGAGAGAGACAGAGACACACACATAGACCCAGGGCTTGAACACAGGTGGTCAATGGTTCTGGGTCAAGTGTCTCTCCGACACGGCCACTGAGAACTCAGTGGGAGTGAGAGAGACAGAGACACACACATAGACCCAGGGCTTGAACACAGTGGTCAATGGTTCTGGGTCAAGTGTCTCTCCGACACGGCCACTGTGAACTCAGTCGGAGTGAGAGAGACAGAGACACACATATAGACCCAGGGCTTGAACACAGGTGGTCAATGGTTCTGGGTCAAGTGTCTCTCTCACTCCCACTGTGAACTCAGTGGGATGTGAGAGACAGAGACACACACATAGACCCCAGGGCTTGAACACAGGTGGTCAATGGTTCTGGGTCAAGTTGGTTCTGGGTCAAGTGTCTCTCTCACTCCCACTGTGAACTCAGTGGGAGTGAGAGAGACAGAGACACACACATAGACCCAGGGCTTGAACACAGGTGGTCAATGGTTCTGGGTCAAGTGTCTCTCCGACACGGCCACTGAGAACTCAGTGGGAGTGAGAGAGACAGAGACACACATATAGAGGCAGGGCTTGAACCTTGGATCTCAGCGGTCCCAATGTAAGGTTAACTCTGACACGGCCACGTGTTTAGCCACCATCTGGGCTGCTCATTAAATTGATACCATCCCAACACGACCACAACCACCAAAGACAAAGATCCTCCGTGTAACCTTCACAGACTGTAGGGGCAAGTGCGGTTAACGAGCACCTATGAAGGCAGACGCGGCACACAATGGGGTGAGTGGCCAGCACCACGCCCGGCCGCCTTTGTTTCCCCCAGTGGCGATGTTTACTACACACCGCATCAGGTACTTTTTTTGAGGCCGAGTCGACCTAGAGGATGCCCAGGACCGGTTCAAATATTCGCCGCTGTTATTGTGCGTGAGCGAGAATGGAACTCGGTTCGTAGCGCAGCGCACTAACCATTGCGCCACCGCTCCCCACACCACCACCAACAACAACAACAACAAGCGCCATTCGCCACTAAGTGGTGGTGACGTCACCAAAGCGCTCGTGCCAGGCTAGGTGCACGTTGGGGGCCACGTGAAGTGTCGAACGCCCGCTGGCAGGAGGTTACGGGGCAGACCCAGCAGATGCCACGTGTCGACTGACTGAGATGACTCACTACCACAACCACCACCACAACCACCACCACAACCACCACCACCACCAAAACTGCCACCACCGCCACAACCACGACAACTACCACCACCACCACTACAACCACCGCCACAACCACCACCAGAACCTCCACCACAACCACCAACAACCACTACCACGACCAACAATCACCACCGCCACAAACACCACAACCACCAACAACCACAACCACAGCAACCACCACCGCCACAAACACCACAACTACCAACAACCACAACCACAGCAACCACCACCCAAACCTCGCTAGACCAAAAGTAACTCAGGAGCACCGCGCCACACCCTACCACACCACACCCTACCACACCACACCCTACCACACCACACCCTACCACACCAAACCACACCCTACCACACCACACCCTACCACACCACACCCTACCACACCACACCACACCACACCCTACCACACCACACCACACCACGCCCTACTACACCACACCCTACCACACCACACCCAACCCTACACACCACACCCTACCACACCACACCACACCCTACAAACCACACCACACCCTACCACACACACCCTACCACACCACACCCTACCACACCACACCCTACCACATCACACCCTACCACACCACCACCCTACCACCCCACACCACACCCTACCACACCCTACCACACCACACTCTACCACACCACACCCTACCACACCACACCCTACCACACCACACTCTACCACACCACACCGCGCCACACCCTACCACACCACACCCTACCACACCAAACCACACCCTACCACACCACACCACACCCTACCACACCACACCCTACCACACCCTACCACACCACACCCTACCACACCACACCCTACCACACCACACCCTACCACACCACACTCTACCACACCACACCGCGCCACACCCACACACACCCTACCACACCACACCACATCACACCACACCACACCCTACCACACCACACCCTACCACACCCTACCACACCACACCCTACCACACCACACCCTACCACACCACACCCTACCACACCACACCACACCCTACCACACCACACCCTACCACACCACACCCTACCACACCACACTCTACCACACACACCGCGCCACACCCTACCACACACACCCTACCAAACCACACCCTACCACACCACACCACACCCTACCACACCACACCCTATCACACCACACCACACCCTACCACACCCTACCACACCACACCCTACCCCACCACACCCTACAACACACACCCTACCACACCACACTCTACCACACCACACCACACCGCGCCACACCCTACCACACACACCCTACCACACCACACCCTACCACACCACACCACACCCTACCACACCACAACCTACCACACCACACCCCTACCACACCACACCCTACCACACCACACTCTACCCCACACACCACACCACACCGCGCCACACCCTACCACACCCTACGACACCACACACCACACCACACCACACCCTACCACACCACACCCTACCACACCACACCTACCACACCACACCCTACCACACCACACCACCACCCTACCACACTACACCCTACCACACACACCCTACCACAGCACACCTACCACACCACACTCTACCACACACACCACACCGCACCGCGCCACACCCTACCACACCACACCCTACCACACCACACCACACCACACCCTACCACACCACACCCTACCACACCACACCCTACCACACCACACCACACCCTACCACACCACACCCTACCACACACCACCCTACCACACCACACCGTACCACCCCACACTCTACCACACCACACCACACCGCGCCACACCCTACCACACCACACCCTACCACACCACACCACACCCTACCACACCACACCCTACCACACCCTACCACACCACACCCACCACACCCCACCCTACCACACCGCACCCTACCACACCCTACCACACCACCACCCTACCACACCCCACCACACCCTACCACACCCACACCCTACCACATCCTACCACACCACACCCTACCACACCACACCCTACCACACCACACCCTATCACACCACACCCTACCACACCACACCCTACCACACCACACCCTACCACACCACACTCTACAACAACACACCACACCCTACCACACCCTACCACACCACACCCTACCACACCACACCACCCCTACCACACCCTACCACACCACAACCTACCACACCACACCCTACCAAACCACACTCTACCACACCACACCCTACCACACCACACCACACCCTACCACACCACACCCTACCACACCACACCCTACCACACCACACCCTACCACACCACACCACACCCTACCACACCACACCCTACCACACCCTACCACACCACACCCTACCACACCCTACCACACCACACCCTACCACACCACACCCTACCTCACCACACCCTACCGCACCACACCCTACCGCACCACACTCTACCACACCACACCCTACCACACCACACCCTACCACACCACACCCTACCACACCACACCCTACCACACCACACCCTACCACACCACACTCTACCACACCACACCCTAACACACCACACCCTACCACACCACACCCTACCACACCACACCACACCCTACCACACCACACCCTACCACACCACACTCTACCACACCACACCCTACCACACCACACTCTACCACACCACACCCTCGCCCACCACACCCTACCACACCACACCCTACCTTGGGGGGGGGCTGGGGGGGGGAAGGGGGGGCTGGGGTGGAGGGAGGGGGGGTTGCGGGGGAGGGGGGAGACGTCTAGTGAGGAGTTTTTTCAGCTACCGCTCCTCCCGGAGTTTTACGATAATTGAAGGCAAACGCGGAGGCGCCGTTTGAAGCGTCCGTGCGGCTGCCAAGAACGAGCCAAATTGAACCCCCCACTAACCCCCCCACTAACCCACCCCCCCACTAACCCCTCCCCCCACACTACCCACCCCACCCACGTCAGTGACCTCACCGAAGCGAGATGTTATTGATTCCTGCCAGACAGTTTTGTGACACCACCACCACCACCACTACACCACCACCACCACCACCACACCACCACCACCACCACCACCCCCACCACACCACCACACCACCACCACCACACCACCACACCACCACCACACCACCACACCACCACACCACCACACCACCACCACTATCACCACACCACCACCACCACCAAACCACCACCACCACCACACCACCACCACCACCACACCACCATCATCACCACACCACCACCACACCACCACCACACCACCACCACCACCAAACACCACCACCACCACACCACCACCACACCACCACCACCACACCACCATCACCACCACACCACCACACCACCACCACCACCACCCCACCACCACCACCACCACCACACCACCATCACCACCACACCACCACACCACCATCACCACCACACCACCACCACACCACCACCCCACCACCACCACACCACCATCACCACCACACCACCACACCACCACCACCACCACCAAACCACCACCACCACACCACCACCACACCACCACCACCACACCACCACACACCACCACCACCACACCACCACCACCACACCACCACCACACCACCACCACCACCACACCACCACACCACCACCACCACACCACCACACCACCACCACCACACCACCACACCACCACCACACCACCACCACACCACCACCACTACCACCACCACCACCACCACCACCACACCACCACCACTACCACCACCCCACCACCACCACCACACACACCACCACCACACCACCACCACCACACCACCACCATCACACCACCACCACCACCACACCACCACCACCACCACACCACCACCACACCACCACCACCACACCACCACCACCATACCACCATCACACCACCACCACCACACCACCACCACCACCACACCACCACCACCACACCACCACCATACCACCACCACCACACCACCACCACCCCTTCTTCCACGTCGCTCTCGTTTCTCGCTTCGGCTGGAGGTAAGAGCGCAGCACCTGCAATCGCCCCGGGCCAAAAAGCCACTGCTGTCAGAAGGGCCCCCGCCCGTCCACCTCCTCCCCCTCAACTACAGCAGTCTCCTAGGGCACACGGCCAATCGGGGAAATCGCCCCGGGCCCCGGAATTTTTTTTTGGGGGGGGGGCGGGGGATCCCACAGACCAAATACTTCCTGCGAAGTTTTCAGGTCGTGGGGGAACCCCCACAGGGTGGAGTTTGCCCAGGCACCTGCACCCCCCCTCCCCCCCCCCCCCCCCCCCCATGGACGTACTGGCCCCCCGAGGGTCTACTCAGCCTTAAATGCGTACCTGGACAACGACCGACTGAACAATGTCTTCCATAATACTGTCGTCAAACACGGCACCCACAACGCGACAGGGCCAATGAGTGAGGCTGTGTGTCACGTCGACAGAACGTAGACCGATTCGTCACGCGTACAGCACTGACCGGGGCGTTGGAGAGTGAATCCACAGCTGCCAACAGAACATGCCGATTATTCACGAGTTGTGGATTTAGATTTTTTTTTTGAGACTAGGAGGCCGTCCATAAATGACGTCATGCACCTGGGGGGGGGGGTGAGAAATGTGACGTCACATCAAATTGCGCAATTTTTTAGATAAATACAGACAACACGTTCTGCTTAGTTAAATAGATTTTTTAATAAATGTTTTCTCCTACAACATCAGAGTGCAGCGCCACATTAAATACGCACTGCAATGACAATAGTTGAAAGCGATTTTTGGGAGGGTGGGGGCAGAGCTGTGAGTGATAGTTTGTGAGCGTGTGAGTGTGTTAGTGTGTGATTGTTAGTGTTAGTGTGAGTGTTAGTGTGTGAGTGTGTGAGTGTTAGTGAACGTGTGAGTGTGTGTTAGTGTGTGAGCGTGTGTGTTAGTGTTAGTGTGTGAGCGTGTGTGTGTGAGTGTTAGTGTGTGAGTGTGTGAGAGTGAGTGTTAGTGTGTGTGTTAGTGTTAGTGTGTTAGTGCGTGTTAGTGTGTGAGCGTGTGAGTGTTAGTATGTTAGTGTGTGAGCGTGTTAGTGTGTGTTTTAGTGCGTGTGTTAGTGTGTTAGTGCATTAGCGCGTGTGTGAGTGTTAGTGTGTGAGCGTGTGAGTGTTAGTGTGTGGGAGTGTGAGTGTTAGTGTGTTAGTGTTTGTGTTAGTGTGTTAGTGCATGTTAGTGTGTGAGCGTGTGAGTGTTAGTGTGTTAGTGTGTGAGCGTGTTAGAGTGTGAGCGCGTGTGTGAGTGTGTGAGAGTGAGTGTTAGTGTGTGTGTTAGTGTTAGTGTGTTAGTGCGTGTTAGTGTGTGAGCGTGTGAGTGTTAGTGTGTTAGTGTGTGAGCGTGTTAGTGTGTGTGTTAGTACGTGTGTTAGTGTGTTAGTGCATTAGCGCGTGTGTGAGTTGTTAGTGTGTGAGCGTGTGATTGTGTGAGTGTTAGTGTGTGAGTGTGTGAGTGTTAGTGTGTGAGCGTGTGAGTGTTAGTGTGTGAGCGTGTTAGAGTGTGAGCGCGTGTGTGAGTGTGTGAGAGTGAGTGTTAGTGTGTGTGTTAGTGTGTTAGTGCGTGTTAGTGTGTGAGCATGTGAGTGTTAGTGTGTTAGTGTGTGAGCGTGTTAGTGTGTGTGTTAGTGCGTGTGTTAGTGTGTTGGTGCATTAGCGCGTGTGTGAGTGTTAGTGTGTGAGCGTGTGAGTGTTAGTGTGTGAGTGTTAGTGTTAGTGTGTTAGTGCATGAGCGAGTGAGTGGGTGCGCGTAAGTGGGAGTGAGTGAGTGTGGGGAGCGGTGGCGCAGTGGTTAGCGCGCTGCGTTATTAATTCACCAACCCGAGTTAAATTTCCCACTCACGGCCAACACCATTTACAATTATCTGAACCGATCCTGGGCATCCCGTGGGTCGACTCAGCCTCAAGTGAGCATCTGGTGCGGTGCGTATACGCATCAGAACCGGTGAGACAAAGGCGGTCGGGCGTGGTGCTGGCCACCCATTCCCTCGTGTGCCACCGTGCCGGCCTGAATATCCGCTGCTGCTCGCGAACAGCACTTGCCCCAAACGGTCCGTCGAGGCTACACGGGGGATCTTTGTCTTTGCAGGCGAGCGATGATCACAACAACGAGCTGAGACAGGTGGCTAAATCACTAGGAGGTGAAACCGTCAAGAGTAGTGATGCCTCTCGTCTCGTGCGCGTAATCCCCGATCACCTGGGGGGCGGGGGGGGGGGTCTGTTCCCTGTGGCCTTCTGCCAGCAACGTGTAAAATCCCAAATGAGTCAATTTGCGCGTTGATTGTGCGCTCATATTCTTAGCTCTTTCGCTAAAGTCACCACGTCGAAGGGAAACAATAAAATAATAAAAATATAAAAAAACTATAAAATTCTCACGACGTTTCGACTGCAACGCAAGCAATCATCATCAAATTTTTCTTGACTGTGGTTTTCACACCTGATGATGATTGCTTTGTGTTGCAGTCGAAACGTCGTGATAATTTTATTGTTTTATATATTTTAAATATTTTTATTGTTTCCCTTCTACGTGGTGACTTTACCGAAAGAACCAAGAATAAGCTTAACATCGTTCAAGTATATTCTTAGATCTTTCGGTAAAGTCACGTTGAGGGAAACAATTAAACAATAAAATATAAATATGAAACGTGACTTTACCGAAAGAGCTAAGAATATGAATTACTGCAGTCACGAAAGCTTTAAATCAAAATTGTGCGCTTAGTTTATTTATTCATCCATCGGAGGCAACCCAAGCAGGAGGGACAAGCGGGGGGGGGGTGGGGGGGGGAGAACGCAGACAAAGACAAAGGTCCCCCGTGTAGCCTGTAACAGACTGTCGGGGCAAGTGCTGCTAGCGAGCAGCAGCGCCTGTGAAGGCCGGCACGGAGGCACACGAGGGGGTGGGTGGCCAGCACCACGCCATTGGGTTCGATCCGACCCTGACGCCTGCTGTAAATTGGGGGGAGGAGTGGGGGGAGAAGTGGGGGAGGGGGAAGATGTGGGGGAGGGGGGAGTGGGGGAGGGGGGAGATGTGGGGGAGGGGGAAGTGGGGGAGGGAAGAAGTGGGGGAGGGGAGAAGTGTGGGAGGGGGGTAAGAAGTGGGGGGGGGAGAGGGGAGGGAGAAGTGGGGGGAGGAAGTGGGGGAGGGAGGTAAGAAGTGGGGGGGGGGGGAGTAGTGGGGGGGGAGAAGGGGGGAGGGGGGGTAAGAAGTGGGGGGGAGAAGTGGGGAGGGGGGGAAGAAGTGAGGGGGGGTAAGAAGTGGGGGGGGGGAGGAGTTGAGGAGGGGGGGCGGTGCTCGGTTTATTAATGAACAATTTTTTTATTGTTTTTTTTTTGTCGTTGCAAAAGCCGTCGCTGTTTACAAATCGCCGTTCCACTTCAGCCAAATAAAAGTTACAAAGGGGCCAAACTCTCCCACAGACAGACGAAACCTTTCTTTTGAAACGGTTGTGGGCGAAATTAAATGAAAAGAAAAAATATATATATCATTGTAACCACACACACACCCAGTGCGCTATTCCAAGAAAACATTTCAGCCACTTTAATTTCACACGCGCGCGAGAGAGAAAAATGTATAATAACCCACACCCACCTTCTCCCAACGCAGCAGTTTTGATAGCTGGAATTCAAATCTTGAATGTTGACTGAGCGCTCACAAAGGCCGTCTCTGTAATGCGGCCTCGTGTGGCTTTTGTGAGCCGTCGACGCGCGGCGTCGAGAGGCGCTGAACGTGGCACGTGGCGCGCGACCAATCACCGCACGGTTGTGCAGCAGCAGCAGCCATCAACAACCACCATCACCGCCGCCACCACCAACACCACCGCCGCCGCCGATTCGTCTCTCGCAATGCTCCAACTCTGCTTTGGAATGCCCTCACTCCCGCCATCCTTATTCATTCACTCACCCACTTACTCATACACTCACATACTCACTCACATACTCACTCACTCAAATACTCACACATAAACTCAAATACTCAATCACTCATATACTCACCCACTCACTCATACACTCACTCACCCACTTATTCATACACTCACATACTCACTCACTCACATACTCACTCACTCACATACTCACTCACTCACATACTCACTAACTCACTCAAATACTCATAAACTCAAATACTCACTCATATACTCACTCATATACTGACCCACTCACTCATACACTCAATTACTCACTCATACACTCATGTACTCACTCATATACTCACTCATACACTCACTCATACACTCACTCATACACTCACCACACCCACTTACTCATACAGTCACATACTCACTCACTCACATACTCACTCACATACTCACTCGCTCGCATACTCACTCACTCAAATACTCACTCATAAACT
Source organism: Petromyzon marinus (assembly GCF_048934315.1). Lineage (NCBI taxonomy): Eukaryota > Metazoa > Chordata > Hyperoartia > Petromyzontiformes > Petromyzontidae > Petromyzon > Petromyzon marinus. The sequence goes on from NC_133730.1 coordinate 5,816,052, forward strand.
CAAATACTCACTCACTCATATACTCACTCATATACTCACCCACTCACTCATACACTCAAATACTCACTCATACACTCATGTACTCACTCATATACTCACTCATATACTCACTCATACATTCAATCATACACTCACCCACTCTTATGCTCATCCACTCACCAACTTACTCATACACTCACTCATCTACTCACTCACCCACTCACTCACTTACTCACTCAATACACTCACCCACTCACTAATATACTCACCCATTCAGCCACTCATTTGCACACTTATATACTCACACACCTACTCACTCATACTCACCCACTCACTCACGCACTCATATGCTCACCCGTCCACTCACTCACACATTCATCCACTCACTCACCCACTCATTTACTCATACACTTACCCGCTCACTCATATACTCACCCATCCAGCCACTCACTCATTCGCACACTCATACACTCACTCAATCATATACTCACCCACTCAAAGACTCACCCACTCAGCCCCTCGCTCACCTCGCCACCTCACTCATATACTCACCCACCCTCTACCCACTCACTCACCCACTCAAAGGCAAAGACAAAGCTCCCCCGTATAGCTGTTGGGGCATGTGTTGTTAGCGAGTAGCGACCTATCCAGGCCTACGGGAAGCCCAGGACTGATTAAAATAATCCTAACTAGTGTTGACTCAAAGTCGATTAACAAAGCAAAACAAATTACATGGTGCTTATGTCATTCATTTTAAAACATGTTCAAACTGACTCCCATCGTTAACACTAATGCATATGCACGGCTTATCTTTTACAAAGTTACTTAGATATGTTTTTCGTCTTTAAAGATTCCACGGCGCGTATTCTTTTGGCGGATTCATCAACAATTAGTTTCGTCCTCTTAATTAATTCACAATCATGACGATACTACCAGACACAATATTAACTTCAAGAATCAACAATTAACATGTTTTCATGCCAGCGTCAACATTGATATACTAACGCTGGATGTCCTGACCTTTGGGCCACCCTGCGTGTATATATTTACATGAATGTCTAGATTTAAAGCTTTCGCGACTGCAAGGATTCATCTTCTTTGGTTATTTCGGTAAAGTCACGTAGAATGAGAATAAAATAATAAATTTATAAAATAAAATAACACAATAAAATTCTCACGACGTTTCGGCCACAACACAAGCGGCCTTCAACAGTCTCGTCCCTTCACCTGATGAAGGCCGCTTGTGTTGTGGCCGAAACGTCGTGAGAATGTTATTGTGTTATTTTATTTTATCAATTTATTATTTTATTCTCATTCTACGTGACTTTACCGAAAGAACCAAAGACGATACATGAATGTCGTTTTCCCCACCACCATCTGGTGATAAAGGATTTAACATAAACACAGAGACCATGCTTCTTGACATCACGCCAGACACTGAGACGCAGTAGCGGAGGATCAACTCCGCGTCGGCGTTTGGATCGTCGGGATGAGCGAGCGAGATCGAGCGGACGGGCGTGTGGGTGGGTGAGGAGCGGTGGCGCGGCGGTTAGCACAGCTGCGCAGGAAACCCGCCTGAGCCCCGGTTCGATTCCGGGCCTGGGACGACGTCAGGCTTATCGGTTCGCCGTCGGGCAAAGGCGGTGGTCACCGCGTTGCGCGGCCGTCTGGAACGCTCTCTTCCTTTCCGACGTCGGGAAGCCGCTGGGAGCTCTGATGCACTTTAAACTAATCGTCGTCTCGATTGGCAAAAAAAACTCGCTTCTTCAGAAACTGCTTTTTTTGCGCGTTTTATTTTGTTATTGTCTATCCCCTCCCTGCCCGCGCCTCCGATGAGCGCGGTTGGCTACGTACGGTGCGGCGAAAGAAGTGCAACGCTTGTTCGCGCGATGCGCATGGACACCCATATGGACTCGCGCAGAGAGACACAGATTCATCACGTGGAGAGCCATGGACTCGCACGCTGCTGCATCGCGCGGCGCTTTTCAGATGCGATTCTGCGGCCGTCTGGAACGCTCCCCTTCCTTCCGATGTTACGGAAGCCTCTGGGAGCTGTGATGCACTTTCCAAACTTTCGACTGGCAAGCTCATTCCTTTAGAACCAGCGTTTCGTGTTTGGTTTGTTCCGCTCACCCCGCAAACTCCGAAGAGCACGGTTTTTGCTGGGGGCACGGTGCGAAAGAGGTTCAACGTACGAGTCGCACGTAAGTCCCGGGTCGCAACACCCTCCCCCCCCTATCCCTCCTTTGGGCAAACCCTGCGCTGACCGGCTTGGTGAAGTATGGACAAGCGACCACCCCTCCAACGTGTCTCTGACTTGACGGTCAGCCTGTAGAGATCGTGTGCGTGCGCGTGGCGCAACATTCAATCGCCCGCGACGTCCGCCGGGCAGAGTTGGCTGCAAGGGGAGGGCCTAACAACCACTC